>NC_044502.1:5943951-5978951 GCF_902362185.1 Chanos chanos | reverse complement strand
TGAATAAAGGTTACAGATATTATTATTATTATTATTAGAAAATATAAAGCCATCTATGGATTGTAAAGCAGTCAGAAAGCAGTCAGATACAGGCGTATGTGGCCAGCGTTGCATCCTGAGTCAAAATCGGACTCAGTCGAGGTGCATTACTTTATGGTTGCGGTATGTGGCTAATGGAGTGTGAGGTATCATTGTTTTTATTATTGAAGATGATATATTAGACTGTACAGGAGCTGTGAGCGTTATGTTCTGCCTTGGAACAGACAGACATGTAGGGTGAAACTTGGCCCATTGGCTTCCCTTGAGTGAAGCGTTTGTTCTGGAAAACACTACCCTCTCCGGAAGAATCGCAGCTTAAAATGCAATTAATACTTAAATAAAACAACGACCCCCGCCCCCCCTCCCTCTCCGATTCTACTGGTGTGACTCTGGAGAATTCCCTGCCGAATGCGTCATTAAGCGCTCGGTAGTTCAAAGGTGCTTCTCGGATGAAATGAGAAATCTGAAGATGTTCTCATAAGAATCACTCACATAGGTATAAACCCGAACACATGTTGTAGCTTTTTTTATTTTAACCTCCCCAGTAACACACACACACACACACATACACGCAATTAACTCAAATCTGTCCATGGAAATGTGATTGACGGCAACAAAGAACACGCTAATCCCCTCACCAGCATCCCTCGAGGAAGTGAAAAGAAAAAAAAAAAAAAAGGAAAGAAACAGCAGTGCTTTTCATGATGGCACTGTTTGTCAGAGCGGAGGACAGAGGGAAGGAGAGAGACAGAGGGAGAGACAGAGAGAGAGAGAGAGAGAGAGAGAGAGAGAGAGAATGAAGGAGCTAGATAAGGGGGCGGGGGCTAGCTATCAGGTAATCCTGTAATTCTGCTCTGGTCTCCTCCAAAGTCTGATTTAATTATTATCTGTGTGTGGAAGCATATTAATACAGCAGCGACGGTGGTTTTGTGACTCTTTGCTCTCCTCGTGGCGTGAGAAGAGCCTCATGTCCGTCTACCCTTTTTTTTTTTTTTTTTTTTCCTCTGGCAGAATCTTTCTCTCGCTCACACTTTCATTTATCTCAGCATCCGCCCTGCGCGCTCTCTTCTCTCTCTCTCTCTCTCTCTCTCTCTCTCTCTCTCCTCCTCTTTTTTTTTCTTTCGCCCCTGAAATAGTCAGACTATTCTAATGAGATTGTGTATGTGGATTTATCCCTGTTGAGAGAGAGAGAGAGAGAGAGAGAGAGAGAGAAGGCCTGAGAACCGTCCTCCTTTGAGGTAATTACCACAGTCCTTTTAGGCAAAACCATTATTCTATGGTCTCTCCTCTGCAAATTTGGTTCAGCAGACTAGACTGACGCCTTAGATCAGAATTTCACACAAAGCTAAGGAGAAGAAAGGATAGACTCATATATAGACTCATTTAAGTAAAAGTTCCGGCGACGTGTGCCGTGCGTTTCTGCGCAATCTCCATTCCCGTCATTAAAGACAAGACAAGGATTAAACATCGTTACTCACATACGTCACTCATTGAGTTAAAAACGCTCTGGGAAATGCGCTGTCTCTCTCCGTCATGTGTTTTGTTTTGTCCCTCTGACCCCCCCCCCCCCACATCACCCTCCTCCTGCGTGCATTGTACCTGGCACGTCGCATGGCTGCTGGAAGCGCGTGCTCTAGCCCTTTTTCTTCACTCCCCCCTCTGATTGAAATTGAATTTGCATGAAATATGCGCAGCAGAAATTGCATCTGACTCCTTGAACAGACAACGCACTGCCGTATGCAACCCTGACAGAAAAGGCTGATTTCCCTCCAAAAGACGTGATGATGATGATGATGATCATGATGATGATGCCTCTAAAGAGATTGATTGATTGTACTGGGAAATACACTAACTTGAGTTTACTGTTAGAAGAGATGCGTGGGATGAGAGACATTGAGCAGAGTTTGAAAGAGTAAAGATGTAGGGTCTTCATATCTCCTTCGTTTTTATTCGGTCGCTATTTGTTACACCTCTCTGTCTCCCTCTCCCTCTGTCTCCCTCTCCCTCTGTCTCCCTCTCCCTCCGTCTCCGGTTATGTTGTGTTTATTTGGTTTGGTGTGATATGGCCCATCATTCAGGGCAGGTGTAACTGTAGCATGCAGAAGCATCTCTTGTTCCGTTGGCAGAAGTATATACATCTCCACTCACATTCACACACCCAGTGTCTTCCACTGCATGGCAGCTCACACCACACACACACACACACACACACACACACACACGGAATCTCCCCCAAACCAAGACAGGTTGAGAAGAAGATTTAAAACCCTCAGCATGTTCACTGTGGAACTAATCAAATCAAGTTCTTCCCACCATACCAAATGACTTACCGGTATTATATCCTGTGTGTTGGATGTTCTCCCTCTCCCTCTCTCTCCCTCTTTCTCTCTCTCTCTCCCTCTCTCCCTCTCCTCCTCCTTTGATTTTGGTGTGGAAACGTCTGAGATATATGCATAGCAAATTCCCCTTGAATGATATTCCAATTCTCCCTGATCCAAGTCTTATATTTGCACAGGCGTGTACAAGAGGATCAGACGGAATCCGTGGAAAATCTTTGTCCTTTGCACTAGTGAAATGTCATTATTGATAATGCATAAAACATCCTCTTAGCAGGCTCTTTGCAGTGCGTGTAAAATCTGCAGGGAGATGTTATGATATTATTATTATTATTAAACTTTAACACGCATATGTATGAATTATGCAGGCAGGCTGGTTAAGCTACAGGGTGAGTCTAGAGTGTCTTTAGTGGGCTATCTCCCCACTTAGTAACTATTTTCTGTCTCTCTCACTGTGTGTGTGTGTCTGTGTGTGTGTGTGTGTGTGTAGGTCCGCTGTTTGGGACGGGGAGCGAGCAGCCTTTCAGTGTGAACTCTTTGCCCGGTGCCTTCCCACTAATGGGCCATCCAGCCTTTGGCCTGCTCTCCTCTGGCTCAAGCCGCCCGGAGTTCGGAGGCCTGGGAGCACTGGGGGTCTCTGCAGCTCTCTCTGCCCACCCTCAGCTAGGAGCATTTTCAGGTAGGAAACAGAAAATAACTATTTGTTTTTGAGTGTGTGTGTGCGCGTGTGTGTGTGTGAGAGAGAGAGAGAAAAACTGGAAGAAGCTCTACATGCACACAACCAAAACAAGCTCAGTCAAGTCTTTGTGGTTTATATCGGTGTTTGCTGTACTGAGTTAAAACACACATCAGTGTCAGTCCAACTCCAAGTATTTAAATACAACATACCCCTGAAGAACCACCGACAGATTTTACACTGGTCTTTTATACGGTTTCAGTTCTTGCCCCACGTTGACAGTTTTGTGTGTTATACAGGAACCTCACTGCTAAGAAAGTCTCTGATCGGTCATAAATCAAGATTTAACGTTCAACAAAATTTAACAAGCACTCTCTTGAACCACTCTCCATTGTAACGTTTCCACATTTGAAAAGACGTGCTAACTTTCAGTTGCTAGCGTTATGACTCTTTTTAGCAAATAGTAATATCACATTGAGAGTCATTATATCCTCTAGTAAAAAAAATAATAGTAAGACGTGATGATTTTAGGGTCCAGTGAGTCTCCATGTATGAGGTCATACAGATGTTGTAGTGATGCTGTACAGTAGAGCTGACATGAGAGAGAGAGAGTGAAAGAGAAAGAGAGAGAGAAAGTTTTTGCAGCTGCGGGGCTGGCTAGAATGTTTGGGTCCGCGGTAATGTCATGAAAAACTGTGGTCTGTTTCAGTTTTATAGTCTGCTCCTTATACTCTTCCACAAAGATGTGATTGTGAAGGGAGGAGGGTGATCGGTGCACGTCTCTGTTCAAAGGCAGTCATGGAGCGGACTTTTGGAAACAGCAGATGGCTGAGCGTCGCGTGAAACGGGTTAAACGGCCAAAGCTCCGCGTTCCTCCTGCCGCAGATCACTTTTACACGCGCTTTGGCTAATCTCATATTCCAAGCTGTAATAGAAGTTTTATGTTGGGTTTTTTTTTTCTTTCTTTCTTTTTTTTTTTTGCTTGAAACATGAGATAACAGGAGGTCTCCCCCCCCAACCCCGACCCCTTTATAGGGGGAAACATGGGATTTTTAATGTTTTGGAGTTCATTTTAGTACCTCGGCTGTCCTGAAGGATCATGCTGATGCACGGATTCCCTCCTTCAGAAGTTTCTAGTGTCTTTAAGATTTACTGGCGCTTTTGTTTTCGTGCTGGCCGGATTTCATTTCAAAGGCCAGGTATATCCTTAAGCAATAAAGCAACCAGTGGTTTTAGCAGGACAAAAACATTGACCACTCGGAGCGTACGTCAGTGCGGTTTAGCTTGGGTTAAGGCTCTGGAGGAGCAGGACCAGAAACGGTACGACAGAAGTTTGCTGCGTAAGGCTGTGTGGGTGTATGATTTGAATGGGAATGTGAAGAGTCTGGGGATGGGGCTAAACTTGGTAGGATAAATGTTCTGTTGTTCTCTCCTCCCCCTCTCAGAATGGTGGAGGGCAGCAGACGCACATGGGCGGAGTCCCGCCGCCTTCTTCCCCCCGTTCCTTGGGCTACCCCCGATATTCGCCCCTACAGTACAGAACCACGAGACCAATCCTTTCCAGTCCAGGAACCACGGCAAAAGCAGCCGGGCAAGCCCAAAAGGTGCCGTCCTTCTCCGTTGTGTCATTGTTCTGGTCCAAAATGGGCGACTTCATCACGCTCTTGTACCTCCCAAGGCGTTTTCAGGGCACTTTAGCGCACAAACAGTGAACGCGGCAGATGTATTAATCGTTTTTGTAAAAGGCCGCTCAAGGCAATTACGTAAATTACTTGTACTTGGTCTTGGCCTGGTAATAAGATCTTTTCAGTGTTTTAAATGCCACAGTGTAGTCTTTTTAAGCTGTTTTTAATATAAACCACATGAAGGAATCGATACTTGTTGACGCGTTACCTTCTGTAACCTCAATTTTCTGACTGGCGGCTTTGTTACATGCAGGCATGAATGGCGCTGTGAATGGAAACGCGGTGTCCTCCTCTACCACTAGAGGGAGCATTTCCGCTACCCCGTCTTCGACATTCAGGCCCTCGGAGCAAAACCGGGCCACCAACACGAAACCCCGGGGACAGAAGGCCAGTCACCTCGGTAATAATACGGAAGAGATCCAGGAGAAATCTTCCCAGAAGACTAAAGAGAAGGTAAACCCAATGGTCGTCGTTCGGTGCAAATGTAGACCTATGTTATGCACCTTCTTGGGTTTTTTTCCACATGTAGTTGTTCTGAAAAGAACAAAGTTCAGCCCTTTTTCAAGTTAAAAAAAATAGGAACTGAACTTAACATACAATATATCCCCACTGTGCTTCCATGGAGGATGATTCAGATTTAAAGCTGATTCGCTTCAGTTCTGATTAGGTTTCACTTCACTTCTGTTCACACTATCTTGATTGGCCATGGCTTCCCACTGTTGTGCTTGGAGCAGTTGTGAAGCGTGTGAGGTATAAGGGCCAGAAAGGAAATGTCAGATGTGTTTCTGAAAATAATTGAACTGTGAGTGCTTTGTCTTCACAAGGCTCACAGGAAGTTTACTGCAATCTGAGATGGAGTTTTTGTCCACTTCAAAGAGGACTGAGAAATGTTTCAGTCATTCATACATGCATGATAATTGTTCTGAAACAAAATAAAAGTGTACGTGCCCCAAAAGGGAATAGGTGGGCCTGTCTCGTGAGGCATAACCGATGACTGACAACTCTTTCCTCCAATACAGAAACCTCGTAAGAAGCACGGGGAGGGATCTGGTGTGAGTGACAGCGAATCTGGATCCTCCTTGGATAGCGATAGCGAGGGCGTGAGCAGTAGTGACCTGGATGACCTGGGGGAGGAGGAGGACGATGACGATGAAGATGACGATGACCAGAGCAAAGATAGTGAAGAGTCCGATTCCGAGAAGGAGCGTCAGAAGAAGAAGAAATTAAAGGTTAGAAATAATCTTAACTAGTCTGTCAGTCATTATGGTGAAATATCTTGTTGTATTATCACTGGCCCTAACGCAGAGGTAGTGGCTTGCCTAATTATGTGTTTATTGAAAGTTAGTGAGATCATTTGATGTCTGTGGAATGGTCCTGTCATAAATTGCTTGTATTCTGGTCCTAAATCAGCCTCATATCTTTGATTAAATGCCTCGGATTCCTTTTTGCCTTCATCCCAGGTTGTGACTTCAAATCCTGGGCTCGGTAAGAAGGAAAAGCCCAGGTCTGATGAGGCCCAAGAGGCCCAAGACCTGAGAGCGAGCCTGCAGCGCAGCACGGGCTCCGATACCCCAAACTCAGCGCTTTCAGCACGTTCCCCATCCCCCCCCACCCTGTCTCAAGCCTCCTCCCACCCCAGGGCCAAAGATAAGGGCCTTCAGCAACACACCAGCGTCATTCGGTCAGTGGGCCTGGCAGCTAGCGGCAAACCGTTAGCGCTTGTTGCTCACCCGCGCAGAGAGTCCTCTCCAAAACACGTCGCTGCCGCCACCACCACCTCTCCTCAACCTGCGGCAACCTCCCCAAAACCCTGGTCCACCTCTCCCAAGCAACACACGACCAAGCCCCATCCCTCCTCCCCTCAGCACCTCCCCCTGTCTTTGTGTTCCTCCCCCAAGCCAGTATCTGTCCCCTCTCCTCCCAAACCCCTGCCTCTCTCCTCTTCTCCCAAACCACCGCCTCTCACTCCCTCCCCGAAAGCGAAGTCTCTGGCCCAAAAAACCCAGGCCCCAGCACTGGATGTGGTAACCAGCAGGAAGCTTCTGGAAGCCTCACTGTCTCAGATTAGTGACTTCAGACTGAAGCAGGTGGGTGTTCTGTCTGCCTAGAGCCCAGCAGGGAATGTGTGTGTGTGCGTATCTGAGCGTGTCTGAGTGTGTGAGTGTGAGTGTGTGTGTCTGAGCGTGTCTAAGTGTGTGTGTGTGTATGTGTGTGTGCACTTGTTTATAGGATGTGTGAACATAGGGTTTAAAACAAATATGTACAGAGGATATTTTAGTGTAAGACACTGGAAATTAGCAACTCATGCCTCGCTCTCAAAAGAAACTGGCACCGACATTATTTATGTTTAACTTTCATTTAAAATCATTTAATTTCATATGAGAGATTCTTAGCGAAGCTTTACATTTTTAGCTTCATATTAGTTTAACATATCTGAAAAGGAATAAATCAGGCCGAAATTAAGAGATTTTCACATGCTGTGATTACAAGAAATAAATGCTATTCACTTCTCCAAAGCGTTACTCATAGCTCATAGCATTACAAATGTATGAGTTCTGTTATGATGGTTTAAATTAAATTATATATGAACATTAGACTTTGGTTTTGTGTGAACTGGAAACAAAATACAGACATTGCATGGCGCGTATGATCATTATGTTTTTCACTGCACTGTGTAAAGAAAATCCGTAGGTTTGTCTTAATGTCTTTTTTTTTTTCCCTTTTTTTTAAGTCCCCTTTTCACTGCCCACAAAGAGTGGTCTTGTCAGTGATTTTCTCAGTACAGTGCTGTAGATGATGTTGTAGCTGGGCCCCATTGTTCTCAGGGTTGATGATTAGACACAGTGACTCACAGCGCAAGAGGCATTGTGCATTGTCACACACTCCTGCCACCAGCAGTTACGCCACCAGACAACCGGGACAGTTATGATCCCTCTCTCTCTCTCTCTCTTTTTTTTTTTTCTCTCGCTCTGCAGGCCTTCCTCTCTCAAGACCAGGCTTTTCCACTACAGCTGGAAAAGTACCAGGAACTTTACAAGTCCCACAAGAAGGGGGGCGTGCTGTCTTCGTCGTCGACGTCGTCCTCTTCGACGTCGTCAACGTCGTCTCTCGTTCCTCCTAAGCTCACCCAGGAACCCCTCGGTCGGACCAAGCCCCCTCCGACCCCGAGCCTCCCGCCTGGCCTGCTCCTGTCGCACACGCTGCTGGGCCTCTCTCAGCCTAACGGAGTCATTCAGACCACCGCCCAAGACGCCCCCCTGGCCCTCATCACCAAACCCCGCGGCGACCTGCCCGTCAACCTCAGCACGGGCAGCAGGAACGCCTCCCGAGGCCCCGCCTCCCAAGGCCCCGCCTCCCAAGGCCCGCCCACTCCCCCGGGCCGGACCCGCGGGCCCAGGAAGAGCAAGACGCCCAAGGCGGCGGTGGAGGCGTGGAAGGGGATCTCCCAGAACCACCTGGTGCAGTCTCTCGTGGACCTGTTCCGGCGCGGCGCCGAGCCGGACCTGCTGCCCGGGGCCAAAGAGTCCGACGACTCGGCCGAAGACGAGGATGAGGAGGATGACGATGTTGACGACGAAGAGGATGAGGATGAAGAGGACACAGATGACAGTCTGTCAGGTAAACTGGACCTGGACGTGTTTTTGATCGATATACACCAAGTTATCCTGAATGTGTAGATATAGATGTCGATTTTTAGAATAACTTACTAGTAAAAATATTTAAAGTAATATGACTTCAGAATCAGTATGTGTGTGTGGTTTTTTTCCTCTTAAGAGAGAGAAAAAGCCTACAACTTTCAAGTTCCCAAACAACAGACAACATTACACGAGTTTACATCAGATCAAAGCATGAAAGACTGTAGATTCATTATAAAGTATAGAGTCAGAGATGTTGAAAACAAATCAAAGGTGATAACTGTTTGACATGCAGTAGACTCATCGTCTTCTCTCTCTTTCTCTCACTCTCTCTCTCTCTCTCTCTCTCTCTCTCTTTTTGTCT
The DNA here is from genome assembly GCF_902362185.1 of Chanos chanos. Classification (NCBI taxonomy): domain Eukaryota; kingdom Metazoa; phylum Chordata; class Actinopteri; order Gonorynchiformes; family Chanidae; genus Chanos; species Chanos chanos. The sequence continues at coordinate 5,970,216 of NC_044502.1, read as the reverse complement.
CTTTTGTTCTCGTCTTGTTAAAACCTTTCTCTGTGTCTTCATCAACTTTTTCTCTCTCCCTCCTCTCTCCCTTATTCACCCCCCTCTTCTTACCATCCCTGCTGCCTCGTTCCCTCTTCCTCTCTCCCTCGCTCCCTCTCCCTCCCTACCTCTCCCTCTCTCGCTCTCTTTCCCTCTCTCTCTCGCTCCCTCTCTCCCTCCCCTCACAGAGTCAGAAAGTAACTCTGACAGTGAGGTGAACGGTTCACAGGGGAAGAGGAGGAGTCGGGACCCGGTGGAAATGGACATAGAGGGTGAGAAAACCCCAGTGAAACTCAACAGGGGCCTGTCTCTCCTAAACGCATCCACCAATCACAGTCTTTCTGACTGCTCCCCACTCAATCTCCAAGTCATCAAGCCCTCCAGTGTGCCCACACCCACCATTGTGAGCAGCTCCGGTGCCTTGACCTATCACAGCTCCCCCTCCTCATCCTACTCAGTTGGTACATCCCCAGGTAACTGCGGGCAACATGACGATTCACCATATACCACTGATTCCCATGAAAAAAACAAAACAAAAACCAAAAAAAAATGTGTTTTGATCACAATAGTGTAATGTCGACTTTCTATATTATATTTCTGCATGTGTTTTTTTGTGTTTTGGCTCTGTTTGCGTGTGCCTGCGTGTGTGTGTGTGTGTTTGTGTTCGTGCCTGATGACATGCTCACTTGATGGTGGAGTCTATTTTTAGAGATAAGATTGTGGCTGCTGGCATCACAGGGCTCTCTCCTGCGGAGGTGTGTGCGTGCGCGCGCGCGTGCGTGTGTGTGTGTGTGTTAGTACGTGTGTGTGTGTGTGTGTGTGTGTGTGTGTGTCCTCGAGCTTTCTGTTGCTCTTTCTCTGGGCGTGCAGGGTGTATAGCTTTGGGCTGTTTTAGAGATTAGACAGACAGGTCTAAAAACACAAACCTGGCACATATTCTAATTCTTTTCCTGTTGCAATTCCAATCAGCGAAACGCTCTCGGTTTGGAAACGCTCGGTTTTTAACCTGTTGGCACAAGCGTGTAAAGTCATCACCTCTGTTTTTGGCTGTGTGTTTTTTCGGGGTTTTTTTTTTTCTTTTCCTCGGGCGACGGTGAAATTCATTAAAGAAAAATGCTCCCAAATCCAGCCAACACATGACAGAAAAGGTAGAGTTTTTGTTCTTGGATGTGATTCAACACTCCTCCACAACAGAATACGAGAGGGGGGAAAAAAAGCACTCATTTCTGAGTAAAAGTACAACTGCTCCTTCTGAAAAACAGAAGAAGCAGGTAATCAGAAGAGAGGCTTTCAGCACACGAAAAAGCTAATTGCGCTAAGTGGTGTAAAAGCAGCCAAACTTTGGGCATAGGTGAGGTTACTGATTCCATGAATGTTACTTGCTACAATCCATTAGCGTTGGTGCTGATGTGCTACTGTGGTCTGAATACTTTTCTCTATAACAAAGCAGTATAAAACATTGTGGTGTGATTACAAGAATTTTACCTATAATTACTGACTTAGAATTTCAATAGTTCCTATACGCATACGTCTAAGCGAGTAATATTAATTACATAGAAAGCATTTAAAAAAAAAAAAAAAAACCCCATACATTTTGTTCTTATAATAACACCTGTGCCAGGCCCTTGGGTTAAGTTATGCTTTTCACTTCATTTGGGGGGGGTTAGATACTGATCTCTGTAATGCTGCTTCGAGACAATTTTTGATTGTAAAAAGCGCTATACGTATAAGCTTGAACGTTTTTGATCCTCACAGAGAAATTGCCCTGGCGTTTAACCTTTCATAACTACTTAGGAGCAGTGGGCATCCACCACACGACACCCAGGGACCAAGTGGTTTGGTCAGGTGGCAGTTGCTGGAGCGTGCGATGCCTAATGTACATGTCTTTGGCTGTGAGAGGAAATCCCACGTGAACAGAGAAGACCTGGAGCCGAGACTCGAACCCAGAACCTTCTCGTTGCAAGGCAACAGTGTTGCTGTCTACCTACCGCAACCTTGACATACCATTGACAGCTGTTGCGTTGTGATGAGACTCAATCCAGCAGACGCTAGTGCGGAGCTTAGATGTGGTTTTTTTGGGGGTTTTTTTTTTTGCCATAATCCGGTTATAAACAAATGACCAAAAAGTTTGTCAATGCTCACGTAAAAACCAATCTTAATCCTCTGACAAATCTCAACGCTCGTGCTCCGGCGCGGCCGTTATTTTCTGAACATAAACAGACTTTTGTTTGATATAACCACTCCCTCAGAGACGGAGGGGAAACAAAATGAGTTTAACCAGACCGACGGTCTCAGTAACACGCGGAGCGTGTTTGACCATGTGCTCTCTGCTCGCAGCCTGTGTGTCGTCGAACTTCTCGACCGCTGCAAAATCTCTTTTCGTTTTCTTTTGTTTTTAATCGATTTGTTTTATTTATTTTTGGTTTTATTTAAGTAAGAAGACGTATTTTTGTGGCATCTCTTTTTTTTTTTTTTTTTTTCTTTAACCAAAAGCCTTCACTGGCTGGTCCATATGTTTTGAATGTTAGTGAGTATTTACAGAGTACACATGTATAGTGATCTGGTGTGTTGAGTACACATGTATAGTGATGTGGTGTGTTGAGTACACATGTATAGTGGTCTGGTGTGTTGAGTACACACGTATAGTGGTGTGGTGTGTTGAGTACACACGTATAGTGATCTGGTGTGTTGAGTACACACGTATAGTGATCTGGTGTGTTGATGAACCACCGATAAGATGCGGACAGAACTGTTGGGTATCACGCTTGTACTTTCCATTTAGTAGATTTGTTTGATTTCTAGAGAGGACCTTAGAAATAAAGTAATTAGTGGTGCGATTACTTTTTCTAGGAAGTAATGAGTAAGGTAATCCCATCACAGTTTGAGAGAAGTAAGTAGTAATCTGTAATGGATTACGTTCCTTTTGTGCAACTACCCTGACTCTGCAAATCACGTCGTTTGGCCTCGCCCGCTGTTGCTTCAACAAAGGCTGAGTTGTCGAGCTGGGTTGTGTGAAACCTTGTCGAAATTACTGTGGGCGTTGAAACTGTGGTGTTGTGGTTTGAAATTCAAAGAGATTTGTTTCGCAGTATGTCTCAGGGTTTCATTATTAGTGTAAGTGTGGGATTGGACTTGTGTGGTATGTTGTGTAGATATTGATCGTAAATGAATTGTGTTTATGAAGGTGAGCTTGGATTCAAAACGAAACAGAGATGTGAAGAGGGGTATTTTTGTGCCCATATTCATGTAGCCAGTGGTTGGTTGTTGTGTGCGTGCGTGCGTGCGTGCGTGCGTGTGTGTGTCTGACTTTGTTGCAAAGCGTCATTACTGAATCTTTTATGATGTTGCCTGTCTGGCTTTTCTCTGATGAATGTTTTCACCATACTGACATAGAATCTGTGTGGTATATTTGTCAGACTTTGAATCTGTGGCACTGAGTGAGTGTATGTGTGGGTGTGTGTGTGTGTGTCTTTACTGTTGGTGTGACTGTGTTGGACTCTGTGCTGAGACTCTGTGCCGTCTCTCTGCAGGCTCTGGAAAGAGAAAGCGTGTGATGAACGAGGAGGACCTCCGGCTTCCTATTGAGATGGGGTAGGTTCAACGTCACACTGACATTTTGCGAAACCCCGCGTTCCATTTCCTGCCGGCGAACACGTTAAAGAACGCGATAAAGACGAGACCTCGGCCGCCCGAGTTTGTCGAATAGAGTTCTCGATGGATTTCGTTCACAAGTTTCCACCACTCCCCTCACCTTTTACGTTTTCCCTCAGTTGGCGACGAGAAACCAGAATCAAAACGGTCGGAGGTCGTCTCCAGGGAGACGTATCCTACTACGCCCCTTGCGGCAAGAGACTCCGACAGTACCCCGACGTGGTGAAGGTAACTCTTAACCTTTTGAAAGCCTCCGTAGATCCCCCCCCCCCTCAAAATCCCTGGTTCACCCCATCCCAAAAAAAAGAAAAGAAAAGAAAGAGGCCAAGATGGTTGCTCTAGTTGTCATATCCTGGTGAAACAACCTCGTATTTTGCTTCATATACTGACCTATAACAGCCCTAAATTTGCAAGACATAGAGTCCTCTTTAGCTTTGCTGGTGCTGTAGCTATAGTCCTGCTCAGTTCATAGTGTGAAGTGATCTTCCATAGGATGATGCTGCTTTTCAGTGTCGTGATTTACAGACGCTCTCTGAAAACAAAAAAAAACAAAAAAAAAAGAAAAACAAAAACCCGCTGGATGTTCCACTCCTGTCTCACCAACACCATTATTCTCTCCTCTGTAGTATCTATCCAGAAATGGAATAAGTGACATCACACGCGATAATTTTAGCTTCAGTGCAAAAATCAGGGTTGGTGACTTCTATGAAGCCAGAGAAGGACCTCAGGTGACTGCTTTTCATCTCTCTTTTCTGCCTTCGTTTTTTTTTTTTTTTTTTTTTTTTTTAAACACCCTCTTTACCTCTCTCTCTATTTTTCTCTCTCTCTGTCTCTCTCTCTCTCTCTCTCTCTCTCTTTCTATCTATCTCTCTATCTGCTCTTTCATCTTGAATCAAGAGGGCAGGGAGAATCGATTGAACCCCAATAGAAAAGGTCTACTTTAAAAAAAAAAAAAAAAACAAAGGAAAAAAATGCATAAAACCTTGTAATAATCAGTTGCTGTTATTTCCACAGGTGTGTGTAATGTGTAATGTAACTGTTTGTCCTGTGTGTTTAGAGAGGGGTAGACTGAAAAAGAGAGAGTGCAGAGGAATAAATGAAGGCAGACAGTTAGAGAATGTCCAGAAAAAGAGATGATTTCACTTTTTTAGTCTAAGTACTTTGATTTTTTTTTTCTTGCTCTCTCTCTCTCTCTCTCTCTCTCTCTCTCTCTCTGTCTCTCTGTTCACTCTGGTCTCTCTATGGTGTGAGGGGACAGCTGACAAAACATCAGCAAAATTTAACAAAGAAAACATATCCAGTGTAACAAAGCCATGAATAATTTAATGGTATTTTATGGCGTGATGTTTAATTCAATATTTATTGATCTAATCTATGAGAGAGGCTTAGCATGTAATTTAAATATGCAAGAAAACCAAAAAAAAAAAAAACAGACTGACAGACAGACGGACAGACCAATGAAACATTTCCTCCTCCTTTCCGTCACCCAGCGGAAGCCTAACCTCGCTTTGTCCCGTGTTAACTCCGCCCGCAGGGTCTACAGTGGAGTCTTCTGAAAGAGGAGGAGGTCATTCCTCGAATCCTGGCCATGGAGGGCCGGCGCGGGCGCCCCCCCAACTCGGAGCGTCAGCCGCGGGGGTCCAGCGAGGGCTCCGCCGGCAGGCGCAGGAAAGGCCGACCGCCCAACGTGGGCGAGACGGAGTTCCCCAGCCCCTCGGAGGCCAAGCTCTTGCGAAAACTGGAAGCGCAAGGTTAAAAACCACCACCCGCCCCCGCCCCGCCCATAGCACGCAGACCGTTAGAGCACGCGTGCCCCAGACCACAGTAACAGATACAAGCTCGCTTTAATGCCACCGCTCTTTCTCTCGTTCCTTTGTGATGCCTGTTTGTCTCTTTCCCTCTTCCTTCTTCCCTCCGTCTTTTTTAGAAATCGCTCGTCAGGCGGCTCAGATGAAGCTGATGAGGAGGCTGGAGAAACAGGCGCTGGCCCGAGCAGCGAAGGAAGCCCGAAAACAGCAAGGTAGTGCATAGAGACAGTGTGTCTCTCTCTCAGTCTCTCTCTCTCTCACACACACACACACACACACACACACGTGTGCATGCCCGCACGCACGCACGCGCACACATGCACATGCGCGCGTGCACACACACACACACAAACGGTAACCCCTGTCATGCATTTCTCTCTGTACCTCTCTCTTACAGCCATGCTGGCGGCTGAAGAGAGGCGTAAGCAGAAGGAGCAGATTAAGATCCTCAAACAGCAGGTCAGTGAGTGAGTGTGGAGCACCGACAAAGCCCCCAAAAAACGGCACAAACCCTCCACTGTCCAGTGTTTTTGCCGTAAATGAGTTAAATTATAAGAGAAAAGACGGATGTGTGCGTGTGAGTGCGTGAGCACGTGTGTGTGTGTGTGTGGGGTCAGGAATTCAATTTTATTTGTATAAAGAACACAAAATTAATTAATAAATCAATAAAAATACACGGTTTATACATGTGCTCTGTATTTGGTGGCATGGCTTACTGCTAATATTTTTTTAAAAAACATGTATTTGCTTTTGTTTTTTTGGTTTTTTTTTGTGAATAATATTATCCTTTAGTAGAGCATTAGTAGAGCGTCCCCACTCTAAAAAAGACTCTGACACCGTTCTCTCGCTTGGCTTCCGTCTATTTTTCCCTCCTAATCTGCCAAGTCCACAGCTTCTTAGAAATGCCAAGCAGCACATTCAATTAACAAGACCTCCCTCCTCTTTTTCAAAAACCAGGAGAAGATAAAGCGAATTCAGCAAATCCGGATGGAGAAGGAGCTCCGTGCCCAGCAGATTCTGGAGGTACTGAGTTAACTGAAAGTCGCCAAAAAAAAAAAAAAAAAAAAGAGGAAAAATGGTTTAAAAAGAGGCTTACTCTTTTTAATACAACTGCACAAAACTCCCTCCTGTCCCTGTTTTGCATGTTCTAGAGACTTCAGCAGAACTGTGCTACAGCATTTTAGACTGACAGCCTCTGCATAATTTTAAACAGGACTAATGCTAAATTGGTTTAGGTGGACAGTGTGTTGAATACTAAATTGGCTCTACGGGGTTCTTTAAACCGCAGTTAAATTAGACATGAAAGATTTTTTTTTCTTTTTTTTTTTTCTGATGGACATTACCGAGTCTGGCATAAGTAGGTTGGAAGAAAAGGGGGGAGAAAAAAAAAAAAGGGGGGTATTATTTCATTCAGCCAATTAAAGAAGTGGGGGGTTTTTTTAGCAGGGAATAAATCAAAACGGAGATGACATTTGGCAAGCTGTTCTTGACGGGAGTCTTCGGTGTTTTTTTGTAATTATGCGTTTAAATTTTCACGTTCATGTTATTTCACGGGTTCGGTCGATTATCGGCCAAGAAACGACGCGCTTCTTCCTCAGACGGCGAAAATCTTTTGAACCCGTGAGGGTTTCGCAAGCTCGGGTCCGTTAAGCCGGCCTTTTTCTCTTTAAAAAAGGCTCTTCGGTCAACTGACAGCGGTGTTAGGATCTTCACCTCACCAAAGTGCGGGAAACATGGCGTTCATGCCAGCTACAGTCGTTAGATTTTCACTGACGGAGCATAATTACCCAATGGGTTTGAGTAAGCAAATTACAGGTCTTGCGCTCATCCACGTTAGTCACACAAGTGACTGCTTTGGCCGTAAATAAGGTTCTGTTTAGCGGTACATGTTTAATTTAAGCGTAATACAGGTTTAATGTATGTGTGAATTATGTGTAATGGCTGCCCAGTTCCTGACCCAGTGCTGTTTTGCATTGGCAGGCTAAGAGGAAAAAGAGAGAGGAGGCTGCCAACGCCAAAATCTTGGAGGCGGAAAAGCGCATAAAGGTCAGTTTTTATGTGAGAGAGGAAAACAGCGTCCGGGAGATTTAGATTTTTTTTATTTTTTTTTCTCTCTTCTCCCGAGCTTCAGTAAAACACAGGACACAATATTCTCACAGCGTTGTGGGGACAATGACACACTCACAGCAGCTAAGAAGGAATACAAGGGGTTTTTTTGTCAAATGAACCCACACAACTCATCCACACACACTTTCACACACACACATACATACACACACGCACGCATGCACGCACACACACACACACACACACATACACAGTGTCAGTCTACCTGTACTGTGCCTGCTAATTCTTAACAACAAGAATACAGATTTATCATCGTCCCAATCTGTCTTTAAACTGTGGAGAATATGACGGGTTCCTTGAACCCAGGCTTACCGTAACATAAAAGTCAGAAATCCCGCACGTAGCGTGTAGTTGCAGCTGTCGGCGCACTGACTTCGGCTGAGTATGTTCCTGATTTGTTTTTCTGTCTGCATCTCTCTGAAGGAAAAAGAGATGAGGCGACAACAGGCCATCATCCTGAAGCATCAGGTGTGTGTTCGCCCGTTAATCTGTAAATCACTGGTCTTTGATACAGCTTATACTGATGAAACAGGGGTGGGTGGCGTAAGAGACTTAAAGGAACTACAGTCAACTCCCGATAACTGTTTGACCCTTCAGTCGGTTTTTAATCAAAGCGGCTTTGTAACGTTCTCGTCTGGGCACTGCTTGGCTTACACAAAAACACAAAAGGACATTTGAAGTTTCGACGTTAAAGTTAGAATTGTCTGTGCTTATGCACACACACACACACACACGCAGAAACATCAGGAGTTGACTGTACTGATGGGGTCTTTGTGAAATCTTTGTCTATTTCTCCTTGGTTGATTTCCATGCTTTTTTGGGGGTATTTGGGGGTTATTTATCTATTTATTTGTTTATTTACTTGAATTCTCTTTGCGTTTTTCCATTTTATTCTGTGATGGTGTGATTTTATATATATATATCTCTACATATATATTTTTTTTTCTGTTTTATAATACTTTGCCAACTCTCTCTCTGTCAGGAGTTGGAGAGGCATAGGCTAGATATGGTATGGGTATGTTTATTCTTCTGTGTATCTAACACTTGCATCCTGACAAAAACCTTGGTTGTGACATGGTCGTCCATAGCCACACATTTTTTTACGTGTAGCACTGGCTGCCGTCATACATTTTCCTCTGCATGGCTTTGTCAGCGAAAAAAAAAAAAGAGAGAAAAAAAAAAGAAAAAAAAATGCATTGCCTACATATCTTGCTGGGTGTATGTGTGTGTGTGTGTGTGTGTGAGTGTGTTTCAGTGAGTGACAAAAAGTGACAGTAATGTAAACAGGTCCTTGTCTAGCTCTTTAAAGTATATGTGTGTGTGTGTGTGTGCGCGCGCGTGCCTTTGTCCTAAAAGCCTGCCTCAGAATGCACACACACATATTCATTGTGTCACAAAAAGTACACTGTACCCCAGTCCATCCATTTTGACACATCTACATGCGTGTGTATGTGTGTGTGTGTGTTTGTGTGTACAGTGCGTGTGCATATTTGATGATTTTCGTGTCGTGCCTCCAGAATGGTCTATAGTGTTTGTGGAAATCGTTGTCCAGACGCTGCGAGAGAATGTGTGTTTGCTCGTGATTGGTCCACGTGTAGGCTCGTCGGATTGGTCAAACCCCGAAAGGCTTGACCAAAGAGACAAGCTCCCATTGCTTGTGGGTTTTTTTGGCTCCATTCATTTCTCCATAACGGACGTGACGTGTTCGTAGTTTTGAGTGTTTGTCTCCATCCTTGTGTCCACCGCTCCCTTTTCCTCGGTTTTCCTCCCCTTTTTATAACCGTCTGGTTTTATAACTGTCAGTTTCTGAACGGCCGTCTCAGGATTTCACATAGCATTTCCATTCACATTTCCGGGTGAATTAATACATAAGAGTGTCGGAGTATGTAGCATAATGGAGTATTTTACCGCAGATTAAATATTCATTTAGCATTTTGTTCGCTTCCGTTCCACGTTTTAGCTACCTGTAGCCGTAGCTTTTCTCATCGTGCCTTGGTCCTTGTGATCTTCAGCCTCAGGCATGTAGGGATCTGCAGATATAATGGACTAAAACCGGCACGCTACAGTATCAAAATGTTTACATGTTGTCAAGTTTCAGGCTAAGTTGTATCTGCGTTGTACAAGCAGGTTTTCCTTTGTGTTCGCATTGCTAGAATACCAATTGACTTCTCTACGTGCAAGGAAGCCCTCATTAATTGATGTTCAGTGTGTTCTATTAATGGTCAAAAGGCCAAAAGGTTAGGTCAGTGTTAGGTCCCAAGATAACCAATTAGGTTTTTAATTTTTTTTTTTTAACTTTTGTTTCGCAGTAATTGTGGTAGATGTAGCTAACTGTCGGTTAAGGGATTCAGTTTAACAGAGAGTTTAACGAAGGCGGCGATTTATTAACGTTTAGTTCACAAGCAGTTGTTACGAAAACAAAACAAAACAAAACCCAAAAAAAAAAACGTTGCATCGTAGCTGAGCTAACTCCAGATGTGCTGAATGCTTGCCCTCTTGACCCCTGCTCATCACATCTGTTGCTTTTCCATTTGCCTTTTGGTTTGTCGTTCTGCAGCTCAGCTGTAACGCGCTGTCTCTACGGCTGCTCCATTCTCTCTCATGGTGATGTGTTTGCCACTCTCTCTCTCTCTCTCCTTTCTCTCTGTTTTTTTCCTCTCTCCTCCTCTCTTTCTCTCTTTCTCTCTCTCTATCCCTCTCTTCCCTTGTCTGCTGACCATGCTACACAAGGCTGATGTGTGTATTGTCTTGTCTTCTGTGCTTCTTCTCTATGTCTGTCTCTTTCCTCTGTTACTGTATCTTTTTTGTTTTTGTTGTTTTTTTTTTTTGCACTCTCTCTCTCTCTCTCTCTCTCTCCACTTCTCTCCCACTCTCTCTCCGGTTGATTGTGTTGTCATCTCTTTCCAGGAGAGAGAGAGACGGAGGCAACACGTGATGCTGATGAAAGCAGTCGAGGCTCGGAAAAAAGCTGAGGTGCGTTAACGGAAAACTCTCCGTGTCTCGACCTGGAAAATCTTTTCTGTCTTGCTCTCACGACCCTCCTGCGTCTGTTCTTCCATCCCCTTCCTTCGTACTTTTTTCCTATCCTTCTTCCTGTTCTTATTTGAGTGTTACTATAAACACATTACCCTCCAAGCACTTCTCTCCCGTCCGCGGGCTGTTTTTTTTTTTTTTTTTGCCGCTTTTCCGCATAGCGTAATCACATAATCCCAGATACCAATGTCTGCCTTTTTGCTCCGGGACTGTTGGATCATGAGGCATCCAGGCTAACGTTCTCATAATTCCCCTCACTTCTGCAACACTCCCTCAGGAGCGGGAACGCTTGAGGCAGGAGAAGAGGGATGAGAAACGGCTTAACAAGGAACGGAAGCTGGAACTGCGGCGTCTGGAGCTGGAGATGGCCCGCGAGATGAAGAAGCCAAACGAAGACATGTGTTTAACTGATCACAAAGTAACTTCTGCCAGCGTTACGCACACACACACACACACACACACACTCACACATGCTCCCACGTGCGCGCACACACACACACACACATTTTCTCACCGTGACAGAATGGGTCATTTAGAGAGAAAAGCAAATGGAAGAAAATTGGATGAAGGCTAATGAGTGGCAAACATTCTTTTTTTGAAAAGAACGAGTCTTTAATTTCAGCAGAACTGCTCCGGCAGTTCGTTTGATCATTGAAACCTTAAGGAGATGAGTTATGGCTTTTGTAATTCTAGCTGGACTTTTGCTTAAGAAAGAATTGGCGCTCGTTTATATCCACATAATAGTTTTGAATATATTCCGCTATTACGGCGGTTAAACAGTTGGACAATGTCCTCGAGTTAATTACAGAACCCAGTCAGCATACGTCATCACCGTAGTAAGGTGCTGAATGATTTATTGGCTTCTGACTAATTAATCCATTAACTCAAACCCCTTATTTGACATTATTTCAGCTTGGTTTTTACAGAGCTTGTGATGAACAATAAGGCTCAGCTGGTGTATGATTCAGCCTCTGTGTAACAGGATTAGGTCACTCACACTGTCTTTCTTCAAAAGTCCTTGAAACACAAAAGCACTGAACACTAATATGATTCTGTACAGTCAGAGCGCTGCCCCCAAGTGGTCGTCAGGGGTAGTATCAGGGTTTTTTTTGTTTTTTTCTCCCCTCAAGTCTTCATTTTGCAGGCTCAGAATTTACTTACGACAGTGCATATGTGATTTTACACACACACACACTGTCACGCTTTCTGTGAATCAGCGGATTAATATAACAAGTTTGTTCCGTCTATCTAATCTAATCAGTTCTGACATTACTTATTGTGACGTGCAAACTGGAATAATGGTGGTCAGTCTTATACGCGGAGTTTAAGGATTGTACCAGAAATGATTGGCTCTCTGTTAATCTTACTTATAACACTGCTCCTTATGTGTGTTAAACTCTTGTCCTTGAAGGAAACGCTGAATATCTTCTTCATTATTCTCTCTCACTCTCTTACTCTGGCTCTTTCTGTCTCTCTCTCTCTCTCTCTCTCTTTTTGTCTCTCAGCCGTTACCGGAGTTCTCTCGGATCCCCGGCCTGGTTCTCCCGGGCCAGGTCTTCTCGGACTGTCTGACGGTGGTGCAGTTCCTGCGCTCCTTCGGGAAGGTGCTGGGGATGGAGCTCTCTGAGGTGCCCACTCTGGGAGTGCTGCAGGAGGGACTCCTCAACCTGGGGAACAGCATGGGCCAAGTCCAGGACCTGCTAGTCCGCCTGCTCTCCTCCGTGGTGTCTGATCCGGGACTGCCCCCCGGGCACCGGGTAAGCCGCGGAAATACACCAGACGCGTTCTTTAAACGCGCACACGTGAACGTTCACACCCACTGCTAAAGAAACTCACCATTAGTTGTTATGGAGTTAATCCACTGGTATTCTGAGCAGAAAAACATGTTTCATACGTTCCAGAAGTAGAAAATGGATGCAAAATTAAAATGTTTATTTGTTTTAAAGGTTCAGGCTGATTATATCATCTTCACAACACACACACACACACACACACATTTTTGTGTATAGGTCTGTTTTGTCTCATTTGTGTCTTCCTAAAACCTGTTTCTCTCTCTCTCTCTCTCTCTCTGTTCCAGGCCAAGTCTATCCTGGGGGACCATCTGACTAACGTGGGACTGAACAGGGACAACGTGTCGGAGGTGCTGCAGCTCTACATGGAGGCTCACTGTGCTCAGACGGAGCTGGGTGAGCTGGCGGAGAGTATGAAGACCAAAGCCTTCCAGGCCCACACGCCCGCCCAGAAGGCCTCCATCCTCGCCTTCCTCGTCAACGAACTGGCCTGCAGCAAGAGCGTGGTCAGGTGAGTGTGTGGGTGTGGGTGGGTGTGTGTGTGTGCGTGTGCGTGTGCGAGCAGGTGCGTGTGTGTGAGTTTCTGTGTCAGTTGGTCAGATCCACAGTGTGTGAGTACGTTGGAACCTTCTAAGTATTTGTGTGTGTGTGTTGGTGAGTCTTTGGACAGGGCCGTTGGGCACACTGAAAGTACATAAGTATATGTTATAAGAGTGAAAGGACGTACGTATATGTAATAAGAGTGTAGTGGGTGAATGAAGGCATGGGTGGAGGTGTTTTCGTATCTGACTGGTCTCTTTGTTTGTTGACTGAAGGCGTGTCTCTGTAGCACAGACGTGCCTCCACCTGATGAGCAGGCTCATGTCTCTGGGATATTAATCCTGAGATGTAATAGTGTGAGGGGATATAGAGAGAGGCTGACCTGCTTTATTAATGGCTTATTGAATAATTAATAACATTCAGCGGCTGCCGACTCAGAGCATTTAGAGTTCAGTGTGTCACACAGGCGCACTGCTGCTTCAGGGATGAATGGATAACTAAGATCTGTCTGTATGTTTGTCTGTGTGTGTGTGTGTGTGTGTGTGTGTGTGTGTGTGTGTGTGTCTGTTTACAGTGAGATTGACAAAAGCCTGGATCACATGACCGTTCTCAGACGAGATGAAGGCGCAGTGGAAGTCAAGCTCAAGAAGTGAGTGTTTTCTAGTCTCCCTCTCTCTCTCTCTCTCACACATAAACACACACACACACACACACACTCACACAAGCACTAAAACCTTCCACTGTTACCTTAATGCACAATGTTGCACACACAGATATCAGTTTGAGACATTACACCACCCACAGAAAAATCTGGATATTTGGATGTGGTTGGTAACAGGATATTTGAACATATTATCCTCCTTCCTCTTGTCCTTGGCACTGTGTGTGTGTGTGTGTGTGCGTGTGTGTGTGAACCCATACAGGCTGAAGACAATCCACGCCAAGCGGACGGGCAGACGCGAGGCCAGCGCTGGAGGGGAGGAGCCGCTGGCTGCAGGGACGCCCACCGCCGGCCACAAACGCAAGAGAAAAGGCGGAGACAGCGACGAAGACGAGGATGAGGAGGAGGACAGTGACGAGCAGGGAGAAGACGATGAAGAGGAGGAGGAGGAAGAAGGGAAGAAAGGGAAGAGGGTGGAGACGTGTGACGAGGTTGGCAGCATCGCTTTCCTTCATAGCCTGCACGAGAGCCTCAAAAAACGAAATCTGTGCATATAGAGTCTGTACTTTACAGTAACACTTCGTGCTTGACTGTGTGTGTGTGTGTGTGTGTGTGTGTGTGTGTACACCTGTTTTTCAGGATGAAGGGGACCAAGCAACCAGTATAGAGGAGCTGGAGAAACAGATTGAGAAGTTATCAAAGGTAAAAGCAGAGGCTACATTATAGCTCTCGCTAACACACACACACACACACACACACACACACACACACACACACACACACAGGCTGACACTGGGTTATGTCTTTCTGTGTGAGTGCAGCAGCAGAACCTGATCAGACGGAAGCTGTTTGAGGCGTCTCACGCGTTACGCTCCACGATGTACGGGCAGGACCGTTACCGACGGCGTTACTGGGTGCTGCCGCAGTGTGGCGGAGTCTTCATCGAGGCCCTGGAGAGTGGAGACGGTAAGCCAGCACACAGTGTCACTGCTGTATCGGCTCATTAAAAAACAATCAAATAACATACACGTGCACATGGTAGATTGTGTTGGACTTTCAGTGCAGTTAGTTTCAGTTTATTCGCTGAAATGAGTGCGTTTCTTCAGCGTCCAGTCAGTCAGGTCTGTGCATTAGCCTCAGGATGGAAAAGGACGATTAAGAGTGAAGAGTGACTGATGGGAGCACACGCTTGTCTCTGGGTTGGATAAACATTTCCAGATAGAGATGGGGGGGGGGGGGGGGGGGGGGGGGGGGGACACTAGTGAGGCGGTAGATGAGTGGGGGTTGTGGATCTGTGCAGGTGTAGCATTCTGTGATGTCGTCTGTATGGTGTCTGGTTGTTGCTGATGTTGGGTGGTTGTTCTCTCTCAGGACCAGAGGAGCTGGAGAAGGAGAGGGAGAGGCTAAGGAACGCGGAGGCCATTGTGATCAAAGAGGAGCCACAGGAGGAGGTGCAGCCGGAGGTGCAAGCCCAAGTGAAGGAGGAGGCCCAAGAGGAGGTGAAGGAGGAGGAGGCCAAGCCTGACCAGGAGCTGAGCCGTGATGAAGGTGTTTGCGCCTCCCCTCCTCCGCCGGAGGGGCTCCAGCAGGAAGATTCCGAGCAGCCAGAGCCCCTCACTAAACCCAGCCCGGTCCCAGAGGAACCCGCTCAGATGGTCACCGAGGCCCCTGATGGCTGCCCGGCAACTGTTACCGTGGCAACAGCTGGCTCACCTCCTCTCTACACTACCTCCCAGCCGGTGATTCCTGGCGCAGACTCAAGCCCTTGCCCGGAACCTGTCGCCGTCGCCGCCGCCGCGCCCACAATAAACCCGCCCATCGCTCCTCCTGCTCTTCTCAGCAGCCCCGCCCCCCTCCAGCAAACCCCAGGCCTGTTACCCAATGACCAGCTGCTGCGGGTGCTGACGGAGAGGAGCGGCCACTGGTTCAGCCTGTTACCCCGTTCACCCTGCGACGACTCATCCCTGACCACTCCCTCTGTCAGTCAGCAGGGCTCCGCCCCCGCGCCCCGCCCTAAATCCCCAACAGTCTCTGCACCTCATCCCTCTTCTGTTAGCCCACTCAACGCCATGGCCACAGGAAACAGTAACCTCACAATGTCACCTCCACAGGTGGGTATCCAAACTAATCGACCAAATGCCATGTTTGACAGATATACAGCCTTATTTATTTATTTATTTATTCTTCTCCATTCTCTAAGCACTCTGGAATGTCCAGTTACCCGTGCTCTAGTACATCTTCCCCTGTAATGGCTAGAACAGGGTTTCTCTTACGAACTTTCTTTTTTCACATCACGAGTAGCATAGTTTCGTTAAGTGAAGTGCCAGGCATGAAGATAGAGCACTGTCAGCCTAACTCTGCCCTGGAACAACATCTCTAATTGGTCGTTAGTGTCTAGCGTTTGACCGGCGGGAGGGAAACCGACCTTGGCCGACGCGCCGGCCTAAGGGAACAAGGCCGGTTTGTGTTTCCCTGCACTTAAAAACCTCAGTCGCCAAGTGTGGCACATCACATCTTAACCAAGTACTCCCTTATGTGGGTCACAGCACCGGGTCATAATAAGTGAACGGCCCAACAGTACCGTAAATGGACGGACCAGGTCGGGCCACAGGACCACGCTGCTTTGTTATTAATGAATGCGTAGTGATTATAATGACAGATTGGAGCTAATTTATAAAGTTGTTCTCACACACACACACACACACACACACACACACAAATAAATCTTTGACTTGTACCAAACCATTGACTCTCCCGTTCATTTGGTCCCAATTAATCCTAAATTATTGGCTGGTTTCCCAGACAAAGATTAAGTGAAGTTCTGGACTAAAATGATGCTTTTGGTGGGTGTTCTCTGTTGAAAATCATTTTTAGTTTTGGACTTAATTTGCTAAATTTGGAAAACCTGACCAGTGTGGTTTTGTTTATTTCTAAAAGCTAACAAAACATGTGTAAAATACACATAGAGTAAATAGCTCTTTGGCCTAGAATGTTAACAGCTGTTGCCTGGAAACGCTGTACAGATGAATCTGAATCTCTCTCTCTAGGTGAAACCAGTCGCTTCACTGATGGGTTTGCCCATGTGTGGATGGTCGGTTGGGGTGGTGAGCCCCAACGTGCCCCACTGTAGCAGCCCAGTGCCCGTCTACCCGTCAGCCGAGGGCAGCGCCAGCCCCCTGCTGGCTCCCAGTGTCTCCACCAGCAAGAGCGGCTCTCCGGTGCCCCTCGGAGAGAAGCTCCAGTCTGCGTCCTCGCCCGCCATAGAAATGCCCAGGAACCAGGACCATCCGGTACCGCAGCCCATTCCAGAGGGTGAGTGTGTTTCATACATATACGCACACACGCGCACACACACACACAAATGCATACACATACATGCAGACATACACATATAGACACATGCATACACATACACACACACACACACACAAATACATGCACATACTTGCAGACATACATATATAGACACACACACATACACACACACACACACACACACACACAAACGCACACACATACCACACACACACACACACACACATACATACATACATACATACATACATACAAACACACACACACTCACACAAACTCACAAACACGCACACACACAAACACATACATGCATCTTCGCTCACTCCCTTCTCACAATACATCACTCACTTTTCAGATCTGTCTAGGTTGGTGTTTTGACTGTTGATGTTAGCCTGTGTCAACAAACCCTGTTGACAGTTATTTTGCACAGTGCATGCCAAAGCTTGTGTTTGATTTCAGCGCAGGGTGTGTTCTAGACACTCACTGACAGTAATTATCGTCACCTTTCGTAACACTCGTCCGAACCTTTTTGGGGTCTTTTTTTTTTTTTTTTTGGGTGTGGTCCAGACATGCTGACAGGCTGGTGGAAGGTGTGTGACATGGAGGAGCTGCGTTCTCTGATGTCCTCCCTCCACAGTCGGGGAATCAGAGAACGAGCACTGCAGAAACAGATCCAGAAAAACATGGAGCTTATCGCCCAGACCTGCTCCAAGAATAGAGACGGTGAGGCCTTGGCATTCTCAGCATCTGATCTCCTCCTCTCGGGCTCAGTCTCTCGCTCCTCGCGCTCTCCCACTTCTCCGTCACTCTGTTTCAGAATATAATTATACGTTATCTCTTTTTTTTTTTTTTAATCTGAATATCCACCGTCCCCTCTCTCTCTCGCTCTCTCGCTCACGATACATCCGTCTGTGGGTCCACAGTGGCGGTCATGGAGGTGTCAGAACTGGACGAGGGCCAGGTTTCTGTGGAAACGCTGCAGGAGTGGTGTGTGGAGGAGCAGGCCATGGAGACGGACATCGCTCTGCTCCAGCAGGTGGAGGAACTGGAGAGGAAGGTCACGTCTGCCAGTCTACAAGTCAAGGTAAGAGCAGAGTGTGTGTGTGCGTGTGTGTGTGCATGTGTGTGCGCGCGCAAATGCATGCACATCACAGTATTATTAATACCATAACGTCATATGACCTGTATGTATAACCTGGAGTCAGAGCAAACTGAAGTTTTACTTATAGATCTAAATAAAGTTTTTTCTTCCATCAAACGTATCGCGAGGATATCGCAGTCTCATTCCCCCCGTGTCGTGCAGGGTTGGATGTATCCCGAACCCCAGTCCGAAAGGGAGGACCTGATATACCACGAACACAAGCCCCTCCCCAAGCACCGCCCGGGGGCGGAGCCGCAGCCGCAGGAAGAGCGGGGTTCCGACCGGGGCATGACGCGCCACCCGAGCAACCCGTTGGACATAGCGGTGACGCGGCTGGCAGAGCTGGAGCGCAACATTGAAAGAAGGTACCTGAGGAGCCCCTTAGGGAGCACCATCCAGATCAGGCTGGATAATGTGGGTACAGTCACTGTCCCCGCCCCCGCTCCATCCGCTAGCGCAGGCGGGGAAGGGTAGGTCATCCACGTCACCGAGCCACGCCCCCTCCTTCTCAAACTCCTCCCACTCTTCCTCCTCCTCCTCCTCCTTGTGTCTCTCTGCTGACTGGTTGGGGCTGCTGTGCTCGTGTTGTCCCCCCCCTTTTTTTTTAACCCTCTTTTTCTTTTTGGAAATTTTTTTTACCTGCGTCCTGCCTGCCTTTTTTATTTTTTTTCCCGGCTGCATGGTTTGGATGTTCGGCACACCGATCATTTTTGTCGTTGCTGTCGTCGTTGTTGTCCTTGTTGTTCAGGCCTGTTTTTTTTTTTTTTTGGTCTTTTGTATTTGCATGGAGCACTGTACCAGTGGTGTTTTATTCACCTGAACTCCGTCCCCTCTTCAACTATGGCTATGCTCACCTGCTCCAGTGAAGTGTGTCTATGTGTGTCTGTGTGTGTGTGTGTGTGTGTGGAATTGAAAATGAACCTTCATATTTCTCCAGCGTTTAATATATCATTTAGTACAGGTTTGCGTGCGTCTTAGAACAAGCAAATAGTAATAAGTGACACTTTGAGTAGAGAGGGTATTGTTTATGCGTTAAGATAAGACGACCCTTGTTATTTAGACCGGGTTGTGTTGTGCTGGAGTGTATAAATGTGCGCTCGGTGTGTCGGCGCCTGACGAGAGCGTGTCGTCCATTTTAGGGGAGAGGAGGAGATCGCTCCCGGGATGAAGGTGTGGAGGAAGGCTCTGTGCGAGGTGCGTAACTCCTCCCAGCTGGCCATGTGTCTACAGCAGCTCCAGAAGTCCATCGCCTGGGAGAGATCCATCATGAAAGTCGTAAGTCTTCACAGCAACGTATAGCCCTCTAGGGTTTTTTTCCTTTTCAACCATCTTCTACAGTCGACTTTTCTTTTTTTTCTTTTCTTTTCTTAACATCCATTATAGTCTGAGCGCTAGACAGAGCTTTCGATGAGGGGCATTAATGCGCGTTCACACTCCGTGTTCATATTGCCTACTGTTTGCAAATTACATTGGGAGGTGTTCGTAGCGTTAATTGTGTTTGCGTTTGTGTCTCTGTGTGTGTGCGCGTGCGTGCGTGCGTGCGTGTCTGTGTGTGTGTGTGTGTCTGTGTGTCTGTGTGTGCGTCTGTGTGCGTGTGTGTGTGTGTGTGTGTGTGTGCGTGCGTGCGTGCGTGTGTGTGCGTGCGTGCGTGTGTGTGTGTGTCTGTGTGTGTGTGTGTGTGTTTGTGCGTGTGTGTGTGTGTGCGTGTGCGTCTGTGTGCGCGTGCGTCTGTGTGCGTGTGCGTCTGTGTGTGTGTGTGTGTGTGTGTGTGTGTGTGTGTTTGTGCATGTGCGTGTGTGTGTCTGTGTCTGTGTGTGTGTGTGTGTGTGTCTGCGTGTGCATGTGTGTGTGCGCGTGTAGTATTGCCAGATTTGCCGTAAAGGAGATAACGAGGATCTGCTCCTGCTGTGTGACGGCTGCGATAAAGGCTGCCACACCTACTGCCACAAACCCAAGATTAACACCATACCCGAGGGCGACTGGTACTGCCCTGCCTGCATCTCCAAGGTAGCCTACCCCCGCCTCAATGCACCGTGTTTACTGATCGCGCTCCGCGCAATGAGAGTAATTTACACTTCAGTAATGGTTCTGTGAGTGTTTGTAAACTCAGGTCAATGTTATTCCAATTTTAAGTGAGACATTTTTGCAGGTTCTGTTGCTAGAAGAAGGAATGCAGGCTTTTTTTGTGCGCCAAAACTGATAACTCATTTGACAGCGCATTTTAACATTTTATGACGCTAGCTTAACACACCTGAATCCACTGATTATGGACTCTCTGATTTGTAGGGAAGAATTACAGTATCTCAGTTAGATCTGGTATTTGGAAACACCATGAAATTATGTTTTATTAAATCTCCTTTTAGGTACAGCATTTTATCACTATAACATCATTATCATTTTAGCACTATAATATAATTATCTCTACCGTCATGATTGTGGTAAAAATATTATTTTATTTAATGTTATGAGAATTTGACCCCTGAATCTTCTGAATTTGGAGTAGTTCTTGTGCGGTACTCCGTGTCAGTCCCTCTCACTCGGTGTGTGTGTTTGTGTGTATATTTGTATGTGACTGCATCTGTGTGTGTGTGTGTCTTTGTCTTTCTCTCTCAGGCAAGTGGTCAGTCTCCCAAGAACAAGAAACCCCAGAACCGTGTGTCAGGCGGCACAGGTAAGAAGGCGACCGACTCGGCCAAGCGGAACAGGAAGCCGTCAGAGATGTCTGAGGAAGATGGGGCGGCAGCAGGAGCGGGGGCAGCGGCGGCGGCCAGCACCAGCAGCACCACCCCAAAGAAAGCACCGCCCAAGGAGTCCAAGAAGAACACGCCCACAACCACGCCTAAACAGGACAACCAAGGCCAGTGTGTGAAGAGAGCCAAGACGGCCAAGGACAACAACAGGGACCTGGGCCTCTGCAGGTACTGACACAGTACTGACTGAATGCAAAAAAGTGTCTTCCACTGAAAGTACCGGCACAGTACTGGTTGACCGCAAAAAGTGTCCTCCACTGAGGGTACTGACACAGTACTGGTTGACCGCAAAAAGTGTCCTCCACTGAGGGTACTGACACAGTACTGGCTGACCGCAAAAAGTGTCCTCCACTGAGGGTACTGACACAGTACTGGCTGACCACAAAAAGTGTCTTCCACTGAAGCTTAAGGTTTATCAGAAAGTCAAAAAGTTAACATATATGCTGGATGGAGAGCTAATAGATTGATAAGAGTCTCTTTCAGTATGTTAGTCACATGTATGTGTTTCTGTGCAGAGTTTGAGTATAGTGTACCTGTGTTCTCTTTGGGTATTGACATCTTTGAGTCAGTGTGTCTGTGATGGAGTCTACGTGTCGTCTGATTGTTGTATCTGCCATGACAGGATTCTCCTGGCTGAGTTAGAGCGCCATCAGGACGCCTGGCCCTTCCTCACGCCCGTGAACCTCAAGTCGGTCCCCGGATACCGCAAGATCATCAAGAAGCCCATGGACTTCTCCACCATCCGAGAGAAGCTCGTTAGCAGCCAGTAGGTTCCTCTTTATGCTCGCTCTCTCTCTCCTCTCTCTCTCTCTCTCTCTCTCTCTCTCTCTCTCTTTGACAGAACCCAAAAGCTGCGATTATCAAAGATGCCTTTTTTTTTTCTCACTATGTACTCTGTCTGTAGGTACCAGAACTTGGAAACTTTCATCATCGACGTCAACCTGGTGTTCGACAACTGCGAGAAGTTTAACGAGGACAACTCCGACATCGGCCGGGCGGGGCACAACATGAGAAAGTTTTTCGAGAAGAGGTGGACGGAGCTTCTGAAACAAACAAACTGAGCTGTTGGGAGACACTGCGCTCAGGATCTCCAAGACGACTCGACATTTCAAAAAAAAAAACTACAGAGAGAAAATTTCACATCCGGAAATGACCAGAGAGCATCTAGCTAGAACCGACAAGTCAGTTATTTTTTTCCCTTTTTTTTTTTTGTTTTTTTTTTTTGTTTTTTTTTTTTGTTTTTTTTTCTGCAATCCAGGGCCCTTGAACGAAAATCTCAACTTGAACTGAGTATATGAGACAAAGCTGGTTTGAATACATTGAATCACACCCAAAGAGGCCCGGGATGGAGGGTGACTTTGTGCAATACCATTTCCTTATATAAAATAAAATTGAAAAAAAAAAAAAAAAACAGACAAAAAAACAAACAAACAATCGCACTGAATTTTCAACCATCAGAGCTGTATCTAGGGAAAAAAAACACTTTCCACTACCTGTAAATACCATTTTTTTTGTTTATTTTATTATTTTTAACTTTATCGTTAATATTATAGTGAATGTATTTAATTTTTTAAATGATTATTTATGACTAAATAAAAAAAAAAGGTCCACTCTTCATTTTCTATGAAAAGGAAGAAACAGCAAAACTGCTTTAAATCTTATGGAATGTTTATTTGTTTTGTGTTTTTTTTTTCCTGCTCCAAATATGAAACAAAGCCAAGAAAAAAAAGGAAAACTGTTTACACTGTTCTGTGCCGTAAAGGGCATCGGAGTATTCATTATGGTTAAACTGATTTCGCTGCGTTACTGTACAAACACAGACTGGCAGTGGTGACCCGTATGTATATACTGTCTATTAATGTCAATACTGAGTCTCGTTTGGAATGGTGTGTACATATTGTTTCGGACATCGGATATTGTTTTATTGCCTTAGAACGACTGTAGCATTTTATTTTAGTCTTAAAAAGTGATTAAACATCTATTGTTTGTACAGTATATACATATCCTCTTCAAACACTGTGGTCTCCTTAATCTTGGTAGTGCCTCCCCTTCCGTACAGGGTGTAGGGATTTTTTTTTTCTTTTCTTTTCCTTTTTTGTAAGGTTATTGTTTTCTAATATAACATAAACACACCCAGGCCTCCTCACAGTCGACTTACTGTACAATGCTCGTATCGACACGTATAGACAACACGTCGGAGTATTTTTAATCGCCCGCGCGCCTCTGCCAAGCCACAGAGCGTTCCGTATCCACTTTGTTAAAGTCTCTCCGTGCGTCGTGGCCTACTGGAGGTTTTTTGTACCCGAGTCAGAGTACTTGAAGTTATTTTATTTAAAGATATTGTGGGAAAAACAAATGGTAGCGTTCTTTTTGTAGGAGCATTATTTTTCACTAGTGTGTGTGTGAGTGTGTGCGTGTGCGTGGCACGGACCTATTAAAAGGATGTTTTTAAAACCAGTTCGTGTGTTTTGTGTATTTTTTCATGCGATAATGTGACGTCTTCTGCGTATATGCGTTTTTGTTTTCTTAAGAGGGGAAACAACGATAACAACAACAGCGATAATAATAAAACATTTCTTCATGTGTTAACAGTTTGTTGGGGCCTTTAAATGAGTCTATATTTGAGTTGACATTGTGAGTTTGTCATGTCCTAAAGTTACGCAATTGAAGTGTATGTATTTTGTAAATGACACCTACTCTGTTGAAGTCTAACAAATCACATCTCTTGACATCCACTTCTCATGGAGATGGCGCAACGCTTTTCGAGGGGGAATACTCAGGAAACGGTGTTTCTCGATGAGCTGGAAAACATTAAACCTAAACACGTTCATTAAGGGTGTTCCTACCGCTGCACCATTTGAGGCAATTTGATTTCTTGCCCTTTGAGAGCTTACATTTGACAACTAGCTTCATGTTTACCCAAGCTCTCGCTTCCCTGAGGCTGTAACATGGCAGCGCTTACACTCCCAAAGCTCCATAATTTACGAACTCCCATCACGCCGATACAAAGAATTGTGCAGCGTTGCATGAAGTGCCAAATGACTATACTACAGTAAAAGTAAAAAATACCTCTCTGGAAAATGACACAAGTAAAAGTTAAAGTTACACGTGAGAAAACTACATTTTCATTAAATTATTTGAGCTGATCGCAGGATGCTGGTGGTCGATTTTTGTAACGCTTCAGTGACGTCACATGAACACCTACAAGAGATGACGGCAACTTTGTCAAATATAGGCTATGCTAATATAGTAATCTAAACAGGATATCGATACTGAGAAGGGAGTAGAAGAGACTGGCACATAGTTATACCACCTGCACTACAAAACGCGAGCTGGACATAACCATGGTAACCTCGAGGACTGTAATGTAGTCTATGGGAGGGCGCAATGAAGCGGAATAATTCACGGAGTGGAAGCATTTATTGTTTTCCGCTGATTGTGTAAAGAAGTTAATTACGAAGGTGTCGGGTAAAATGTATCGGAGTAAAAGTAGCCATTTGCTTCTGAACACGTAGTGAATTAAAAGTGGAAGTTTACAAGCATCTACACATTTACACAAATATTTTTATGCACGATTAAAGTTAAAAAATGCTCCCAAAAATACTTGAGTAGAGTGACGAAAAGTTTCCACTTAGTTAATGTGCAGCACTGAAACTGTGATACAAATTTAAAAGCGTAGACGAACGAGACGTTTTTCTTCATTACAATCTAACGCTTTTTAATGCTATTACCGCTTTGTAATCTTGTAAACAAAGAAACATGTGGTCCCTAAAGTACATCACGTGATCATGTTACGCCCATTTCACATCCACCGGGAAGTGACTTGGAGTGGTAGGAAGTGCGGGGGGCTTTATCGATCATTTGAAACAAATGAAAGGAAAATAAGGAAAATAAGATTTTGAAACGTTGAAAAGCTGGAGTTTTTAGGGTAGTTTCGCTACACATGTCGATGTTTAAAGTGAACAGAAAAACGGCAGCTTTCCATCAGCTGAGCTACTTGCGATGTAGCATGCAAAGTAGCATTTGTTATCCTAGCTACTTTAGCTAACCTACAACAAGTGTGACTGCTGTAGCGTAACATAACATAACATCATGTTAACATTCTTTGAGAAAACATTTTACACCAGCACTGCCCTCTTGTTTTCTGAAAGTCACCCATTTCCTGTTATTTCTTTGAACAGGGATCAAATCGGATTATCATTCAAGATGGTGTCTCTCATTTGCACCTTACAAGACCACCGGGACGATGTAAACTGGTGCGCGTTCTCCGGCACCTTGCTGGCTACGTGTTCGGCAGATAAGACCATTCGTGTGTATTCCACCCGAGACTTTTCCGAGCTGCCTTTCTCCCCGCTCTCTGGTCATGGCTACGGGGTCCACTGTTGCTGTTTCAGCGCTTGTGGTCAGTACCTTGCCTCGTGTTCCACAGACGCTACAACGGTTGTGTGGAGCATGGACACCGGGGAGATAGACGCCGTGTTGGAGCACCCAGGTAGAAGCCCCGTCAGAGTGTGCGCTTTCTCCCCGGGTTCCTCTCATTTGGTGTCTGGTGCGTCGGACGGTACTTTAGCTCTGTGGGATTTCCCCACAAAGACGTTACGCAGGTACTTTCAAGATACCCAAGCAAGAAAACCTTTTCACCCATTCATCTTCTTAACCAGACTGACACGGAGATATTCTTTCCGTCACTGTTTAGAACGCTTTATTTTGCGATGTTTGATCGACGTGTTGAGTTCGCTTTTATTCTGTTCCAGGACCGGGGCAGTACCTGACACTACCCTGGTGGCCTGCTCCTTTACTCCGTGTGGCCAGTATTTCGTCACAGGGTCGACATACGGAGACCTTCGGCTCTGGGACCTGAACGTGAACCAGCTCCATGCAGAGAAAAATGCCCATGACCTCGGGGTCACCTGCTGCCAGTTTGCTTCTCAGATCATGAAAGGTAGGATAATTCAATTCCCAGTATGACCTTTGACCTAAACATACACACTGAAACTGTTAGCTGCTGTAAATTTCCATTTCCTTTAAATTTCCTTTCGTCAGCAAGAATTGGTCAGCTGCACTGATCTTGAATGAGACCTCAAACTGAAGTCTTTTGACTTGTACCTGGTTGCAGCTTGGTATTTAACTCTTTTCTCTGCTGTATACCTTGCCACTGCCTTTTAGTCTCAATTTTATTTTCTTGTGAGATGGTTCCTATGCCTCGTCCCCATTTGAGTACATCAGCAGGAACTATGTCTGAATGTAATCTCATTCTCTGTTCCTTTAATTACTACACACACACACACACACACACACACACACACAAGTCTGGGACTTCAGTTTCTGTAACAAACTCCTCTGAAAAAACATTATCCTCCGTGACAACCAAATCAGAAAGGAGAACGTAATCAAGTTGAATCATTTCTGTACTCCCGAGCGTAGTGTA
>NC_044502.1:5893951-5938951 GCF_902362185.1 Chanos chanos | reverse complement strand
TCTCTCTCTCTCTCTCTCTCTCTGTCCCCCCCCCCCCCCCCATTCCCTCTCGCGGCAATGAAGGCAAATCTCTCCCTGGTGAGTGTGTTTATTGTGTGTTGTCCGTTGTCTTAGGTGATGCATAGTGCACGTAAGCTGTTTGGATGCAGAACTCATAGCGATGATGTCAAAGAGGATTAAAGGAAGATGGGTGAAAAAGGAAAAAATAAACGTGTTTGGGGAGAAAGAGCTTTTAATGCAACACATCTTAAATATTAATCTTCCTCTGGCGGGAGAGCCGCAGGTGAAGAATTAAATCGGCTATTCGGTTCTTTGCTGTAACCCTAGTTTTTGATTAGAAGAATAAGTTGAGGTATATCCGTTCCTCTCGTTGCTCTCGCGGGGGCTTTTAGGTAACGTGGTCCTCCTCCCCCCCCTCCGTCTCAGTGCGTTTCTGAGAAAACCGTCAAACAAGACAAATGTGGCTTAATAGACACCCGCTTGAGTTCAAAACTAATAATACACAGTTTGTCCTTCTCTTCCTTTCTCTCTCTTCCTCCTCTTCTCTCTCTCTCTCTCTGTGCTTCAAGTATCTGCTCATGGCAGTACAGTTGCGAGAGTGGAAAGGTGGAAAGGACCTGAGAAATCTCAGATTAAAAAAGGAAAAACCGGAAGCTTCTCCTCTCCTCCACAGAGCTTCCTTGCTTCTTCTCCGTTTCTCGAGAACAGAAACACTCGTCCTTCAACTGTATTACTTTATGACACTGACCAAAAAAATCATCTTCCTTTATTCCTCTGTCTTCTTCGCCCTTCGTTCGACCTCTCTGGGCTGTCCTTCTCAATGGTGCGAGTGTATGATAATTCCCATCGTTATCCTTGGCTTCATTCATATGTAAAATGCCTCTGCTGCCTCGGACAGGAGGAGGAGTAAGACTGGCCTCTTGTCGGTTGGCCTTGTGCTGTTTCCTTTCTCTGGGGTATGCTGTTCTCCTAATCATCTCGTTAGCGTCGGGGATGTGGTCGCCGGCGCATATTTAATGTCTGTTTGTTCTCTTCCCACTTGTCTGGCAGATGAAGCCGCGTCCGCCTCCTCTTACGAGAAAGGTAAGAAAAGCTCAAACCTGCCCCCCCCCATACTGCACAAACAACAGTAATGGTTAGGAGTATAGTGTTGACAGTTCCGACAGTTATTCATTTTATTATTTGATGGCTTAACTCATCTCAAAAACACTGAAAAACCAAGGATTTCTCATAAGTAGGTGCAGTTAAGGGTGAAATTTGAGTATTAAAGTGTTTGATATAATTCATTAGTCGAGTATAAAGGGAAAGTAGGCACTATTTTGAGAAAATAAAGAACAGAACTATAAAAATAACGATTTGTGCGTTTCTGCTGTTAGGACGTAAGACGCAAGACATTTTCTTTTGTTTTGTTTTTTTTTTTTTGGTCATTTCACTCTGTTCGCTCTGTTGTCTGTTCATCTATGGTTGGTTGCACAGCAAAGTTTACCTCCCCTAGAATCAGTAACACTAATACTTTATTCATCTTAGAGACAGCCCCTGAGCTTAGCCTCTAGAGTGACGATGATGATGAAGATGATGAAGAGTGTGTGGAATATGCTTTCTCACACTGACAGATACTCACTTCTTCTTCTTGTCTTCTCGAATTAACGTCTCTCATTCTGTGCCGCTTGTCTAACAGAGAGAAAGAGAGAGAGTAAGAGAGAGAGAGAGTAAGAGAGAGAGAGAGGGAGAAAGGAGGTGTGCTGAACGTGACGTTTACGGAGCTGCCCTAAGATGTAGCATGTTTGGATCTAATAGATGTTTATGCTGCTGGAGCGTGTCTGCGACGTGTGTACTCTGCATTGTCAAGGTGAAAAACTGCTCCAGATATCCAAACAAATGGGCAACAAACAGGAGATGGAGAGAATGAGAGAGGAGAGAGCGAGAGAGAGAGAGAGAGAGATGCAGTGGGGAGAGGTGGGCTGGATAGTTAGAGAGGATTCTGTTTGACATAGAGTAATTCAAGGATGTAAAAAGAGGAATTTTTATGACTGCGTTAGTTAAGATTTAGATCAACCATAAAGAGCGAAAATGCATACCGTAGTCTTATCACAGATGCATTTATGGTTAATATCCCCCGATTAGAGGAATATTCAACTATGTCGAATAAAGTGCGAAAATCACAGCAACACGTTCGTGCCTTGAATGCAGGAAAAAAAAAAAAAATTAGCACTTAGATGTGTCGCTAACATACACACACAGATGCAGTCGCTCATTTCTGAAATTCTCTTTCTCTGACTAATTTCGCCGTGAGAAATGACTTGGCATTGACGCGGCTTGCGCGAAGGTCGTGTCTTTTTTTGTTGGATATGGGTTGGTAATGACTCTCTGGAGGCCTGGATGAGATAAGCCGGAATAAGATGAAAGACGTTGAGCGCTAACACGGAGAGCCCTGCCGCTAGTCTTATCTCCTCTCGGTTCTGTTGATCAATAGTTCTACTCACCTCGAATAATGATGATGTATTGGCATTGCGGTGGATGAAGTAATTGGAGAGCCTTAATAATGGGGGCAATCTTATAGCTTTTCGCCGTTTTATTTAAAGAATTAATCTAGGGTTTTTGGTTAGAATCGTAGCCAAGCGATGTGTCGCTTTACAATTTATAGACCCGATCTTAGGGCTAACTTTAGTGTTTTTCGCGTAGCGTTTTGCAGGTTCGTGTACATTTAAGCTCACGAATTTCCCCATCGTGAAATGTATTGAATACCAAAACGAAATGCTAAGTGAAGACCGTTTTTCGAACACTTTAGCCAGGTTGCCGGGCCATTCCAGACTGATGGTGTGCGAGTGGTCAGAGGATGACGTGTCTTCTTGGTTACGGGAGGAGGGACTTGACACGCTGGTGGACGCGTTTAAGGCCAACAACATCGACGGCACTGAACTCCTGTCTCTGAGCAAGGAGTCGCTCATCTCAGAGATGCACATCGGTAAACCTCTGAAACCGTACACACACACCGCGTTCTCAAACTCTTCACCGTATTTTCTGAAACTGCACGCGGTCTTCAAGCCCTACACACAATGTTAATAAACTACAGAGCACATTCACAAACTTCACGCTGTGGTCATAGACTATACAACGTAGTCGTGGTACTGTACACCATGCTCACAAGACACACTGTAGACTACATGCCGTATTCATGTTTCACGCTCTATTGTGTGCTAATGTTTCTCACTACAGTTACTCTCTGTGCATGACAGTATGTGTAATGATGGTCAAAGGAGATATTGTTGTTATGAATAACCATGTGTATGTAATCGCATACTTAAGACAGGGGAATATAATATTTTTTTCAGGGTTATAGATTATTACCTGCTATGGGAACATAGGTGCACTGAAACAGTGTAAATCAGCCACGTTTGCAAAGGTCAAGTGTGAGGCGAAGACTATTCTCAGTATAATCCTTCTCGAATATGAAACAGGGGTCTGAGAAGCTTTACAGAGAAACACGAGGTCCAGGAAAAATTATACGCCTGAATCGGAAGGGATATTACACATTAACAAAACCGTGGAGAACACGGCCTCTGCTCGGTATCTTAACAGAAAATCGCGGATCAAGGGTTCGCTCGTACTCTCTCGCCAACACAAACCCAAAAAAAAACCAAAACCAAATGGGAGAGGTCCGGCGTCATATGTAAACATGAGATTTATGGAGTGTTACATAACGCTGTTAGAGGCTTTGGCCCCGCTCCAGACAAGCCTTTATGCATTTTAAAGCTGATTATCGATGCTTAAGACTCTCAAAAAACCTCTCAGACCATTACATAATCCATCTCCTATGCCCCTTCCTCACAAAATACATTTAAAAAAAAAAAAACCCCAAAAAATCAAATCACGCTGTAATGGACAATACCGATAGAAAAGAAAGAACTCCAGATCTCCTTGAGAACGACATTTATGTTGTAATGACATTTATGCAAATGACACAAAAAGGCATGAAAATGACATTTGGCTTTTTTTCTTTTTTTTTTCCCCCCGAAGCCCCAATTCTCTAATATTCTTCCTGCTGCCTGGTATTTGTTTTAGTTACTAAGCAGTAATAGAGACACTGGATATTTTATAATTACAGTGGGTTTGGTAAGCCTTTGACCATGGGTTCTGTGTGCTGTCATTGTTTCCTTCATGACCGCATCGTTATTGAAAAGCTCTGTGACCACACATCAATCTGACCAGAGCTTGTGGGAACACACAAATCATAATGCAGGACTCTGTTCCATCCGCCTGATATTTCTCCTCCTCATTCATGGATAGAGATATATTTTCATTGGATTATCCGGGATAATCCACGCCAGAATAATGTGTGAGAGCGAAAGAGAGGGAGGGGGTGTGTGTGTGTGTGTGTGTGTGTGTTATTGTTGCATGGTGGGTGCCAGTATAAAGAAGACAATTCGAAAAGGGTTTTTCTTTGTTTTTGTTCTTTGCTTGGCAGTTGTCCAAAATGAAACACGGAAGAATACTACATCTTACACCCAACGCGTTGTGCCCCAACGTGATTAAAAACATTACCTTAACACACTTGGCGTCTCCCCAACAATGCTAACAAGAGAAATGATGCCGGGAGCACTGAGCTAAACTGTATTCATGCAGTTAAACCATAGCAGCTGTGGGAGTTGTTTGACAAAATCGTTTTTGCAGTAAGCTGGATACCTTACATCAGTATCCTGCTTCACTTCAGGGCTGACGAGTGTGAACGCTCTTAAACTGAATCGGACAGTTACCGACTCTGGGCTGAATGTAAATGAAAGTGATGTGGCTCGCTTAGCTTTAGGCTGACATATAGCCTGGTTTTGATCATGTTGTCTGCTCGCTGCGTCTCCGTCAGAGTCAGTGGGTTTGCGGAGTAAAGTCCTGAGGAAGATCGAGGAGCTGAAATCGGCTTCGGTGTCCACGGGAGTCCCGGAAGAATACCTCTGTCCAATCACGCAGGATATCATGAAAGACCCCGTCATTGCTGCAGGTGAGAACAGCGTGCGACCGCCCGCCGGCTGTGATCCGTGATGAGGCAAATGGCCTGTTCACCATAGGTTTGTGGGTTTGAACCCCACAAGTCTTGACAGTTCTCTGTTAATGTGTCCCTGAGCAAGACCTTTTAACCCCGCATTTGCTCCAGAGAGATGTAACCTCTGACCTATATAATGGACGTAGACAAAAACATCAGCTATACAAATGAACACTAGCGAAAAATTGCTTTAGAGAAGGTTGTAATGTAGTACTAATAATAAGACAATCGAGGCGTCAGACAAGCTTAGAATTTAATAATTGCACGTCACAGCTACAGAGCCACCTAGAGTGTATACCACGTGTCATGATGTAGACTCTTCTCTTGCGAGATCTTCCGTTGATACAAGTGCATAGCTCCTGTGTGACCGTTATTATCGTGTCTGTGAAACGTAAAAAGCCTGGCGTTCTCTCTCTCTCTCTCTTCGCAGATGGCTACTCGTACGAGCGGGAGGCCATCGAGAGCTGGATCAACACGAAGAGTCGTTCCAGTCCCATGACCAACCTGCCCCTGCAGACCACTCTGCTTACCCCCAACCGTACTCTCAAAATGGCCATCTGCCGATGGACCAACTGCCACTGACCCCAGGAACACCCCCCACTCCCCCAACTGTGAGAAATCAACACCCCCTCCCCATGTCCAGGACCAGCACGGTAGTACTGTGCCACTTAGAAACAAATGCTTAGATTGGATTTGCATGCAAATGCTTTCCATCTTAAGGAGAAGGCAGGGTTAAGTTTTCAGGTTATGTCATTACATATTAATCGCGTATAGCTGTAAACAGGGTTTGCCCTCTCTGTGTAGGCATGGCACTTAAGACTGTGCGAGCAGTTTCTGAATAGGATCTTTGCTGGAGGTCAGTTTGAGGCTAACGTACATTTCGTTTGTGCTAGCGTAGCGTGGCATTAATACAAAGACTCTTGGGCTGATGTAACCCAGCTTTAGCTCATACCTGTATACGCAGAGCAATCATAGGTACCTTTAGAAGTTCCCTTGTCGGTGCCAAAAGAGAAGCATTTGAAAAGACCAAGCGGACAGCGCACCGCCCGCGTTGCTTTCAGTGATGGTCAAGAAAAATGCTTTTCAGAAGTACTATCCCCATATTTTAAGTTTCTGAGCGGCACTTAAATGTCATCAGGTTGAAGACTCGTAGCGGAGCTAGACTTCAGGTCTTAATTTCCAGGTTAATGTAGACTTATTTTTGGCGGGTGAGTTTTAGGACGTGTATGTTAACAAAAGAAAAAAGGGAGACAGCCCTCTGCTGGAGCAATCGTAATTCTTACCTCTATATACTATGCATTTACATGTTAGTATTTAGTGTTATATTTCTAAAGATATATGATTCTGTGTTATATTTATGATATATTTTATATATCGTTTTGCATGACATTATAAGACACGTGCAGTTAATTCTCTCAATCTGTCAGCCTTCAACGCCTTGTCCTTTTCTCAATGTCTTTGATTTCAATGTCTTTGATTTGTCATATAACGAAAACAAAGTGATGTAGGGGAACTGTAATTATATACACTGAAAGTTAGACAGACATGAGTATGTCAAATGACTGAAACAGGAGGATCTGCTTGTCGACTGTAATCAAACACAAACGCAAAACTGATTTGTGTTATGAACGCAGCGTCTCGCATGGACTGTAGATTTTCAACGTGACGCATAATCAGACCAGTAAAAAAAAAAAGAAGAGAATGAAAACGGAAGGGACTAATGGGCTATAACACTAAACATAAGCAATTGTGGAAATGGAATGCAATAAAATAAAGAAAAAAAAAAAAAACTCAGAAAACCCAATAAACAGAAAGAGTTTTCATTTTCCCTGGGTTTGCAGAGACCGGTTGTGACCATTCGTTCTATAAAACTGTGAACGAATGACCGCTGCTGGATTTTGCGGGCGTTATAAACCCAATTGTAGGCACAGCATGTATACTGGCTACAAACCAACAGAATGTCTTTTAAGTAAAGCATTATGTGCAGGTAGACTGTGCTGACCATGTATAAGGTCATGTGGTCTCTGATGAGTCTTTTGGTGTAACCGTATGATTAAGATTAAGATTAAATCTCCATGATTGCGCACACACACACACACACACACACACTGTGAGCAGTGAATCTGACCTCTCATGGCTCCAGAGTGCGACCATTTTTATCGCACATGTGACCAAAAATCTGTCAAGTGCGACTAAACATTTTCATTGGTCGCACCGGTGGGCCTGACATTTAGCAGGTCTGTCTCTGTGCGTGCACGTGTGTAGCGTTATTTCTCTCCCCTCCCCCCACCACCCACATTCTGCGAAGACCTGCCCCCACTCTGCCTCTGATTGGCTCTGACCCTGATATTCTTCTTCGCTGAATGCGGGGGGGGGGGGGGGGGGGGGGGGGTGAAGCCACACCCTGTACTCCTTCCCGAGCAACATCACAAGCTTAAAACATAACCAGTCTTTCGAAATGAAGAGAACTGTTGATTGCAATTTCTTTGTGCTGTGATTTAAATAAAGAAAAAAAAACATTTATCCGGACCTGTACCACGACCTTTACCCCTTTTCCTGTTTACAATCATTTACGTGATGTTTTAAGAAATTACCAGTGTGAATGGGAACTGACAAAAAAAAAAAAAGTTGCGCTTAAAGTGTTTTACTGCGGCGCCAAAAGCCGCGGTGAACAATTTTGGGTGCACCTAATTGATGTGCTGGTGCACCTAAATGAAAGAGTTTGGCGCACCAGTGCAACCAATGGAAAAAAAGTTAGGCTGCAGCCCTGCCTCTGCATTTAACCTGTCCTGACAAACCAGTAGTGAGCACACACAACCACTGGGCACAGGAGCAGTGGGCAGCACAAGGCACTTAATGGAACCGGCGACCTTTCGGTCACAAGCCTGCTTCGCTAACCCTTAGGCCAGGGGCTGCCCCTCCGTGGTCAGTGTGTGGTGAGTATGTGAATATACTCTGTATATGGAGTTTGGATCATATCTTTGTCCTCTGAAGTGGGGTTTTATTTGTTCATACAGTTTATATTAGATGGCAATGTTTAAATACAATTATAAACACTCAGAATATGATTACGGACTGCAAATAATATACATGTTAAAATTGTACCTACGTCACATTCCCCTACAAATCCATCCTGATTTCCCCAACAGAAAAAAAACAAACGAAACAAAACAAAACGAAACAAAACAAAAAAAACAAACCTTTCTTCTTTTGTTACAAACTATAACTGACATGCACGTAAACCAACATTTTTTCTTTTTTTTTTTTTTTTGAGAAAACAAAGCATATATCATCTTTAAATCTGAAAATGCTCTAATCATGTCTTATAACAGCTGTGCAAAAATAACTAATATATATATATATAAAATATAGTCATATTGCTTTAACAATCAATCAAGCCACAGGCGTCATAAATAAATAGACATTAACAATAAGCATGTAGAGACAAGATCGGGAGGAAAACCTGAACATTGTCCAGCACCCTTTCACACACACACACACAAACACACACACACAGAGACCTTATTACAGACCCTCCTCAAAATCCGTTCCTTTTCAACACACACCCTCTTAATTTTCTACAGCTCTTAAATTGTCTCTATTTGCGAGTTATAATACAAATGCCAAAAGTACCAATAACCGTATCGATAAATATACAGTCAGTGTGCTTCGTTTCTTTGCAGGCAATTCTGTAATATCAGTGCTGTCTTTTTGCTAATCTTATAATTCTTTTCGTCTGGAAAAACAGCCAATAAGCTACAGAGGCCAAACAGTAGACAGAGAGGTCGAGCAGAGCAGAGCTAAGCCTTACTGTAAGTTTATATCCTCAGTCCACAGGAGAATTAGATCTGAGCCTTTTTCTCTTTTTTTTTTCTCAGAAGAAAAAGAAGAATGTTCGATAACTGCGATTGGCATTAAGCTCTGTCCCAAAAAAAAAAAAGGTAAATTTGATTCTCTACCTTTCAGTCTGAGTGTGTGTGTGTGATTGAATTAGCGTCTGCATTAAGTGTCCTGGGGTTTTTGTTTCGTTTTTTTTTTTTTTTTTTGCCGCCGAGAGCTACACGTTGGACTCGATGAAGGAGCGTTTGGGTTTGATGGAGCTGATCAGAATGGGATTGTCTCTGGCCAGGCTCGCCTGCTTGTGCTTGCTGTCTGTGAAGTGTTGCTGCAGGGTCAGAGCTGGGTTGCATTCCCTGTAACTGGGGGCTCCCGGGTGGAACCTCTCCTGGTGAAACTCGCCCGCGCCGTGGGTGCCGTTGTGCAGGTTGCCCCCGGCGATCTGGAGCTGCTCGTGGTAAGTGCTCGTTTTGGGGCACTGCGGGTCGCAGTTCAGTCCCTGCTGGGGGTGGGCGCCCATGACGCCGGTCGCTTTGTGACCTCCCAGCCCGTCTGGCGAGTGACCCTGACGGCCGTAGCCGAGGGTCGCGTTTCCATGGTGACCCTGGCTGGCGTGGTGACCCGGCTGACCGGGGTTGCCGTGACTACCCTGCTGTTGCTGCTGGAAGCGAGCCGTTTTGTCCATGATGCCCATGAAAGGACGGGGCTTGTGCTCGGCCACGGCCACGCGCTCCGGCCTGGCGGCGACGTCCCCGGCGACGGCCGCGTTTTCGCTGGCGACGGAACCCCTGTTGCGCCCTCCGTCGGAGAGGTTCCCGCTGGAGGCCAGGCTGCTGGAGGAACTGGATACCCTCACGCTGCTGCTGAGGCCCAGTTCTCCCCGCGCCTCAGGACCTCCCTCGTGAGACAACACGGAGAGGAGCTCGTTCCCCCGAGACGACGTGACGTGGGCTTGGGAGGGGTGGCCGGAGAGAAGCCCGATCTCCGGGTGCCCGGGGTGGGGAGCGCCGCCGCCCGGCGCAGGGCGGTCCGCGGAGTGTCCGGCGTGAGGCGCCGCGGGCGGGGCCAGGGGGCTGATGTCAATGCACGGCCCCGCCCTCAGCGAGGCGGGCCTGTGTCGGCTCGGCCTCGGGCTGGAGGTGCCGCACTGGGGCGGGAACTTCCCCGCCGCCCGGGCCTCCGACTGCAGAGACCCCCCGGCGTGCTGACTGGTTTTGACAATCTGAGCGTGCCTGGAGGGGAGACGTTTGTGAGAGGCCCTGCTGGAGGAAGGCGCGGGGCCGGAGGAGGAAGTCCCCAGCCCCTGGAGGTCGGCGTGGGCCAGGCCCAGGGAGTCGGGCAGGGTGCGGGTCTGCGGGTAGTGGCTCTGCTGCCGGGCGGCCGCCCGCCTCTCCTGTCCTTCCTCGCACCTCTCCTCGTCGTCGCTCTTTCTCAGCCTCGCGCTCTGGATGTCGGGGCTCTTGTCGGCGCTCTGCATGGACTCCTCTTCGTCCTCGTCCTCTTCCTCGTCTTCCTCGGGGTCAGAGTGATGGACGTGTTGGGCGGCGTGTTTGGATCCGGCCCGCTGCAGCTGCTGACACTCCTCCTCCACGCGGGCCAGCAGGCGCCGGATCTCCCGGTTACCGGGACACAGCCGAGCCGCCTCGTACAGGTCCGCCAGCGCCGCCCCAAACTGCCTGTGAGAGAGGACAGAGGGAGAGAGAGAAAAGTGGCTGAACGTTACAGCAGAAACCAGCCGTTTACTGAACCACAACCTACAGGATATTCATTCTCCTGTATTTCTAGTGCATTTTAGTCCGTTCGCCTGTAGCTTATCATTATGCACAACACTTCAGTGTCATGCATTCATGAGTCCTCATTTCCTGCGTGTCCTTCAACGTTTCCAGACCTCCCACTTGAGCAAATACATATTATAAATTCAGAGTGGATATTTTATATATGTACATATTTATGTGCTTATCACGAGAGAGTAATAGGATCCAATACGGAACAGCAGAGCAGGGTCTGGACCTGGACTCTTAACTGTCTCCTGCACGTTCCTCAAAACTGATTAACGTTCTCGGGCGAGAGGCTTCGGCGGGGCCGGGACGGGTTCCCGTCACGTCCGGACTTACCTACTGCTCCTCTTGGCTCGCGCCCGGGCGTAGAAGGCCTCGTAGGACTTGGGCTTCAGCTCCAAGGCTTTAGTGGCAAACTCCTCAGCCATGCCAAAGTCCTACAGAGAGAGAGAAAGAGAGAGAGAGAGAGAAAGGGAGAGAGAGAGAGAAAGGGAGGATGGGGGTTGACATGAAAAGACTCTTAGGACACACGTAGAGCAAGTCCAACTTTCTGCCTCAGGCTGATTCTTTTTTTTTCTTTCTTTTTTTTTCTCTCTGACTGATTCCCATGTTTGAGCTTATTCAGAGTCATTAGCTGCGGTTCCGTTGGCCTCTTCCTTTATTCCAAATGAAGGTTCTGTTGTGCGGTTTGCCTCATTGGCCATGCCGATATCCAACACATTCTTCCTGTTCATGAGCCCTCTGGACTTAAATAAGCCCTCTTTTACTCTCTCTCGCTCTCTCTCTCTCTCTCTCTCTCTCTTTCTTTCTTTCTCTTTCTTTGTCAGTGTTCAGGTGAAGTCGCGTATAATCAGAAATACCTTTTTTAGATTCCGTCCTTGAGCAACAGAGAGGTCGGAAAGGTAGCGAGCAGTCAGATAATGATGCCATCTAAATGTTTAATGACGGCCCATCATATAAAATGGCCATCATAATTCTGCCTGCCACTGTGCCCGAGGTACTAGCTCCATTATGTACACACACACACACACACACACACACACACACACACATACACACACACACACACACACACACACACACACACAAGCTCCTCATCAGTGTCTCCTCTGTTAACACACAGTTTCAAACATAGCTCTAGGCTCGCGATGAAACACGTCTCCTCTCACGAACCCATTTTAACAATGAAATGAAGCTGGCCTGATGGAAGGTTTATTTGGTACGTTTTAACTTTACGCGCTGCGTGTTTGGTCGGTGAGCGCGCTCAGTGAAAACGGGTGACCTCTAGTCATTCTGACGCCTGTTAAATTATTCAGGTGTTTGCAGTAGCATGTCAGATCCCGTCTGACATTTGGATGTGTGCACACACACACATACACACACTGCCTGATCCGATAGATCCTAACGTATGACAACCTCCACAAGTGACTGGCTGTTTTTTTTTCCTGCCCCTCCAATAAAATCTCTTTCACACGAGATTTAGCGGGAAACAAGTGGATCTGCGAAAGTGACAGTTCTCACCATTCACGCTAAAGCGCTTTAACAAGTGTTAAGTGGCTTCGCCACACTGCCGTAAAAGGGACTATGCTGGAATCTTTGTTGTTGTTGTTGTTTGTTTTTTTTTACTGTTACCTGTTATGTAGACTAATGCGTTAATTAAAGAAGATTAGGTATGTTTACTTCTCTGAGTTAGCGGCCTGGGTGATGCAGCTGCGGCTTGTTACTCTCTGAGGTAACTCTAGTTGCTAACTGCCGTGATGTAGCTCCGGTCGACGTCTCTACGGCATTAAAAAGTCACTCAGGATGAGGTGGCAGAGTTTACAGTTGGCTCACGTCCTTTGGCTTTCTCCAAACATAAACCTCATCCAGACGTAGGAAAAAGAAAATCTTTTTGGACAATGTTAATGTACTCCACTGTCTCCACAGAATTGGGGTTTTTATGCTCATTATACCAATTCATGTGTTTTCAGGCCCCGGGGTTTTGGTTTTCGGGCTGTTCCCGAGCGGTAGCCCTACCATAAATATAATGTCTGTGACGATGACAGTTTTAACTGAGACTGGATCACGGAGGTGAATTTGGTTCTGGGAAACTTTCTTTGAGGTTCTTGTCTTGTGGGTTTGTATGACTTTCCTATTAAGCTGTCGTTGTCACTGGTACTGTCTTTCTGACGCGAAATATATGATTTTTCTGTTTCCCCCGACAGGCGCGGTAGCGTTCAGGGCACCGGCTAAGCTACCTCTTTCAAAAATATGTTCCTTCGAAATATGAGTCATTTTTGGTCTGATCTTTCTGTTTTGTTCTCCTTTTATTGTCTAAACTGCAGCCAACAAGGCACAAAAACTGCCTTTATGGAGAATGGACACATTAATAATGGAACTGGGAGTTTCCAGCTCAAACCGGTCATTGAGGGACGGTCATTGTATGCTTAGGTGCTGACCGTGTTACGTGTGTGTGTGTGTGTGTGTGTGTGTGAGCGTGTGTGTGTGAGCGTGTGTGAGAGAGAGGGAGACGCACGTTGGTTTTGCGGCGGCAGCGTGACAGGTTGAGGTAGAGCGAGACCCTCAGGTCTCTGAAGGCCTTGAGGTCCTCACCGAAACCTTCTCTAGGAAACTTCCTGAGAGCATACTGATACCTCTGAGCGGCCTCCTTCATCTTCCCTTTCTGACACACAGAGAGAGAAAGAGAGCAGGGTGGAGGGAAAAAAGGAAAGAGAGGAGAGGGAGAAAAAGAGAGATTAGGACAGAGAGAGTGAGAGAGAGACAGAAAAACAGGGATGCATAAGGACATTTTCCACCCCACAAACTTCTCCCGACGGATGGATCTGAACCTGTCAGTGTACTTAGTGAGATAATGGATCCTGTTTATTACAACGGACTTTCACTCCGGTGGGTAAACTCACCTTATACAACAAATTACCCTCCTCCATGAGTTTCTGTAGCAGGATGATGAGAATATCAGGTTTGGACGTGGCCATGGCCCAGGCAGCATTCCCTACACCAAAGAGAAAGAGAGAGGGAGAGAAAGCCAAAGCAACGGTGTTTAATCTTAAGCCTTCATCTCAAGCTCCCAGCCAGTGCAGTGAAATGACAACGGGTTCAGAGTAAAAGTGAGGCAGAGGCTGTACCTGATCGATCGTACGGAGATGTTCTGTAGCCTTTAAAAGGGTGTTAATTGAAAGCGGTTTGAGACAGAAGAAGGAAAGAGAAAGATGAAGAGGAATTAAGAGGAGTTAGTAGGAAGTTGTTTTCCAAACAGACAGGCATTTTAGAACACAGAGGGGGGGGGGGGGGGGGCGAGGCATTTGTCACCAGTACAGTGCACTGAGTTGAGCTGTAGAGCTGTGTGTTTTGTAGTGTAGATGTTTGGCAGAATGCTGAAATGGTAGGAAGTTCTTGTACTTGCGTAAATATTGTGCTTGGCAAAAAGATGAAAAACGCTGTTTCTCATCCGAGGAGCAAAATAAGTCTTCAGGGTTGAAGACAAAAATGTGTGTGTGCGTGTGCGTGTGAGGAAAGGCGAATATCTCCAAATGAGGACTCTATGGTCATTTCAAAAGGAAAAAAAAAACAAGAAGAAAAAAACGCTTTGTTGGACGAACAGCAAACTTTGTGGGCTGGTTTGGAAAGAGACATGAACTTTTTAAAGAACGTCTAAAAATGGAAACTAGGTCTCTTTGGTTGTCCTGTGATATTATTTGGAGAGGGAGGGAAAAGCAGAGAAAAACGAGGCACAGTTTAAATGAGGAGAAGAGCAGGATGAGAAAAAGCAGCACTAGAAAGAAAGAAAGAAAGAAAGAAAGAAAACACTGAAAACTCCAAACCTCTACTTTCAGATTTCCCTGATGACTCGCAGGACAATTCAGATAATCATTTATTTTTGTGGTTCTGAGCCCGTTTCTCACTGGTGCTGAATTGGTGGTGAATTAGCTTGGGGGGGGGGGGGGGGGGGGGGGGGGGGGGGTTGGGGTGTGTGTGTGTGTGGGGTGGGGGGGTCATTATGATCCTGACTGGTAAAAGAAATTACACTCCGACCCTTTGTATCACCCATCATTCAATCCCAATCGAATCCCAAACTTCAACGTGACGATTTAAGCAAAGTCCGGCTGAAAACCCGTCAACAAACGGAGCAATTACGGGTCAGGCGGCGCTGACGGGCCGGGAACCGAATTTCTGGGTTCGTAAACACTCTGTGACCTTGCGCCGAGGGGGTGGGGGCGGGAGCTGCAGAGTCACTGCGTAATTGTCGGGCCCCCGGCCGGTGTTCCGAACGACAGCCTCATACATCAACGACGTCCTAGTTACAGCGACGAGAGAGCGAGAGATAGAACCACCCGGAAAAAAAACAAACCAAAAAAAAAAAAAGGCTCCGATGATACTATGGCCTGGTTTCGATCGCATTCAGGACTTGACACAGCACGGGAACGCGACGCAGCGCTTCCTTTTCAACCAGCTGGAGAAAGGGGATTAAAAAAAAAGAAAAAAAAAAAAAAAAACAGATGTGGCCACGTTCTAGATTTAGAACCTCCTGAGGAACCCTGACACTAGGCGTTCTAGATTCAGGAGAACCCTGGGGAGGATGTCATGGGGGGTGGGAGTATGTGTGTCATGATGTTCCGTTGCGATGTTCCGTCGACTCACCCAGCTTGGCTCCTTTCTTGAGGAGGGTGACCACCACGGAGGTGTTCCTGCTGCCAATGGCTCTGTCCAGGGGGCGCATGCCACTGTAATCCATGTGCTCAATAGCTGCGCCTTTCTCCACGAGGTAATGCACCTGAGAGAAACAGGCGTCAAAATTAAACCTGTGACCACACCCTCTCGGGAATAAATCAAACCTTCCACCGCACTCCGAGGAGAACGACAGAGCACACTTTATAACATACTCAAATCTACAGAGGTTAACAGGAAGTCATCTGCATATACTGTTTACTAAAGGCTCCAGAGTAGGCATTGTTCCAGTTTATGTCAAACCTGTGTGCCGAGCTCAAATAATGTAACACACCAGCAACTGATAATGTTATTGATTTTTTTTTCCTGTGCAAATATAACTACTGGGTGTGTAGAATCTCAGTGAATCTGTGTGTGTGTGTGTCTGTGTGTGTTGACTCACTATCTCTGCATCTCCGTAGAAGGCGGCCAGGTCCAGGGGGGTTCGTCCGTTTTTGTCAGTGTGATCGATCACTGCTCCTCTCTCCACGAGACACTGCACTACAATCTTCTGACCTTTTAAACATGCCCAGCTCAACGCACTCAAACCCTCTTTATCCACGGCAGTTACGCATGCTCCTGACACACAAACACACACACACACACACACACACACATACACATACATACATACATGTCACCATAAAACACTGATAAATTGACTTCATTATCTGAGCTCTGGATGGCATGCTAACTAGCTAACACGCGTTCCATTCAGACTCTGCTACAGACGCATAAGCTACACAACAGCAGTCAAGGTCATGAAGATACATCAATACACGAAGACCATTATCATCACACATTAGTGGAATGAAGCTGTCATTGACCACAGTGCCAGCATAACTCTTTTCATCAGCCTCCCTCATGACAACTTCACAAACATTTCTGGGAACAAACTGTCCCCTTGCAGCGATTATTTCTCTCCGGCGTCAAGGCGTGACATCAGCTCCGTTGGATTGGATAAGACACGAGAGGTCGTGCCCTCTGACACACTCCTCCCCAACCCCCCCTCTCTCTCTCTCTCTCTGTGGAGTTGCTCACCTTTAGAAAGGAGGAATTCGACGGTGCTCAGGTGTCCTTCAGCGGCTGCCACCATAAGCATGGATCGCCCGTGTTTATCGCCGGCGTTAATCTCTGCCCTGTGCTCTAGCAGCAGCTCCACCACCTGAATACAGACAAGAGTTCAGGGTCGAGATGGAGAACAAGCTCTTTAAGTGAGACTGAACGACCCGTGTATGAAGCTGGGTTGACCAGACTGAACGACCCGTGTATAAAGCTGTGTTGACCAGCACTGCGTTGCTGGGTCTTAAAGTCAGTGGTGCATGTCAAACAGCTTTAAGGTCACATGACTTGACACAAGAATACTGTATACCGGGGGGGGGGGGCGCCACGGGCCTGCTGTTTTTCTTGTCAACTAACTACATACAATCTGTGATTGGCTGAAGAGCATGCACACCTGTTTTCAAGGGGAAAATCAACAGGTAACTAAGAGGTGAAAACAAAAACCTCCAGGACCAGATTCGCCCACCCAAACTGTACACGGCACACAATCCGATCTTACTGTTTTTTGTCCCAAACCCTTGCCAATCTATGAGGTAATAGGTTTGGAACCGACAGGCCTCTCGCAACTGACTGACCAATGAATGTGTGAGTGAGTGAGTGACGGAACGTGTGCATGCACATGTGTGTGTGCATGTGTGTATTTACGCGTGTGCGCGTCTCTCACCTCTGTGTGTCCGTGCCTTGTGGCGCTGAAGATGGGAGAGACACCTCTGCGGTTTGGGCTGCGTAACCACGGCACCCTGCTCCAGGAGAAAGACACACCCCTCCAGCTTGCCCCGCCCAGCGGCAGCGGTCAAAGCTGCGAAGAGAGCGATAAACATTAGCACTGGCTAATGCTAAACGTCCTTTCAACCAGCCCCGGC
This sequence comes from Chanos chanos, assembly GCF_902362185.1. NCBI lineage: Eukaryota > Metazoa > Chordata > Actinopteri > Gonorynchiformes > Chanidae > Chanos > Chanos chanos. The sequence goes on along the minus strand of NC_044502.1, from coordinate 5,921,672 downwards.
GGCCGTGATAAAATTCCCAAAACCACACTGCTGATTATGAAACTTACGCAACTGCTTCACATGTCAAGATTCAACTGTCAAATATAATTTAGTATTCAACTTTTCAGGGCTAATTGGGAAAAACAGGACTGCCAGGATTTCTCTCAGGGAAAAAAAAATGGATGGACGAATACATTATTTTACTGCTAGCGTATATTTATATAATTCATTTTCATACCAAACACAGGCAGTTCTATTGAACGTTTTTTGGCCTTGTGGTTATGAAAACAGGGATAATTTTGGGATGCCGCTATAGCAGTTACCGAATGAGTTGAGAGACTCGGAAGGGTTTGGGGAAAAATCGCAGGCTAATTGTGGTAGGCTGGTTACTAGCAGTATCAACAACACTCTTAAGCCAGTGCACATAAAATATGGAGAAATTTATCCGCTTCATCGACACACCATCTCCTGTTCCGTCACTGAAAATAGCCTTCAAATAGCTTCGAACGACAACTCCTATTTCTGCCCGGCCTTGATCTTCGAACATTAAGGCATGTTCGAAAAGCTAAAATTCGCCAAATCAATACCACAGACTTTGGTGACCACTGGCTTGAGGCCTTTGGGTTTTAATGACAAGAGGGTTCAGTTCGGGACACAGATGGTGCGTTTGGAGGCTTCGGCCCCTCTGAAATGCCCTGTTATCAAACTACCCAATCTGCTGCTGAACTCAGCTGACCCCAGCTGAAAAACAAAAATCTCAGCTCAAATCTTTCATACACATTTCATCCAATGACAAAATGGGACTTAGTCCAAAGCAACGTGACCATAAAGATGTTTTATCTTCTTAGTAAGGACTCGTGCGGAGTTTTTTTAGGACTAATGAGGCAACGTAAACAGAATTTGGGAGTAAAAGCACTAAGATATATAAAAAAAAACCAAAAAAAACAATAGAAGTGTAAACCATACCAGTCTCCCCCCATAAAGTATCATGGCCGTCGATCTGTACTTTCAGATCCTCCTTGGTCTGAGCCAGTAAGCTCTTCACCACCTGGTTACACAGATGACATGTAAACATGAAACAACAAATGACATATCCCTTTCTAAACATACCCCTTTCGGAACAGATTATTAAAAAAAAAAAAAAAAAAGCTTTCTGTGAAAAGCAGAGACGGTTTCTTTTAACAGCTTTTATCTCGATTCGGTTACATTGAACATCACCTAAACTGCAGAAAAATTGTTAGAAGCTGGATATTAATGTGTACTTATCATTCTGACATCCTCTTTTGTGTAAACAAAAATAACATTTCCTCATGTATTTCCTCAAAAAAAAAAAAAAAAATCATATATTCCACCCACAGAACCACCACTTTAACAACCTTCCCTCTCTTTTGTTCTTAGAAGCCAAATTGCTCTTAGACCAAGCCTCTTCTCTCTCACACACACACACACGCACGCACGCATGCAGTGATTTGGCTGGCTGCTGCAGGTACCTGTGTGTGTCCCATGCTTGAGGCTGCGATGAGAGCCTGTTGGAGGACCCTGGTCTTGTCGTTGTTGTTGTTGTTGCTGACACTCTGTTGGGGGCCTTCAGGGGTCCACTCCTGCTCCAGCAGGTACTCCATAATAACAGCGTGACCCCGAAGTGCGGCGTGCACCAGTGCACACTGCCCGCTCTTATCAGCCTGGTCCACCTGGTCAAAGAGAGAGAGATAGAGAGAGCAACACACACAGTGAGAGTGGTTAAGCTTGTGAAAGACCATGCTGAGAAAGAGAGAGAACAGAGAGAGAGAGAGAGAGAGAGAGAGATAGACCATGAATGACCAAGTTCTCCAGATGAGTCACAGACTCCATTGAGGAATAACAGTTTGGTTTGGTGTGTGTGTGTGTGTCTGTGTGTGTGCGCGCATGCGTGAGTGTATGTGTGAGTGTGTGTGTTGAGTTTTGGCTTTGGATTCAAGGAATAGATGGATCCATTTTAGTGGTTTGGCAAGCCACTGAAGCTGAGTTTGTTGAACACACGTCCACATGTGCTGACTGTTTAATTTCACAATGACCTAAAAAGTTTTCCTCAACACGACTGAATCCATTTCCATATACTGTCTTCATGGTAACTCAAAACCAAAACTAAACACTTCTCTAATGCACTGGAACTGCTTCTTCCTTTTGCTTAAATTACACTCTTCCATGTGTGTCTTGTGAAGGGCTGGAATACTGGAGGGGGTGGGATGAGGGGTGGGGGTTGGTACAGACCTTCGCTCCTTTCTTACAGAGGAGCTTGACCACTCCCAAATGTCCCGCAGCGGCTGAGAAGCAGAGGGGCGTCATCCCGTTTTCAGAGGTGCCGTCCACGGGCGCGCCGAACTCCAGAAGCAGAGAGACCATCTCCCCGTGGCCTAGGTGGGCCTGTACGCACAGCACGGGGGCGCTGTTGAGCACCTCCGTCCGATAGCTCACGCTCGCCCCGCCCAGAATCAGCAGACGACTCACCTGGGAGGAGAGGTTAAACGCATCTGGATCATGTATGCATTCACACTACAATCCGGATTTACTGGAACCAGATTCGCGAATCCATTTCCATGTGCTGCAACAATGATAGAGCTTTGGGTTTACACTGACCATTAAGGAGATGTGTTGTCACAAGGTTTAGTGAAGTTGTTGATACTAGAGCTCACAAAAGCCTTTTAGTGTATTTAGGCCTTGTGTATCTGACACAGTTACTGACCAAAGACATTTAAGAGTAAAAGGACCGTATGTATGTAAGTATGTCTTTGTTTGTTTTCTGGTTTGTGAAATCATGTACATGATAAAATATGGTCTTTTTTTCACTATAGAATCGAGGCAGTTAAGACTTTCAAGGGCTGCTTGACTAATTGAGAACAGACAGTGTGTACCACAGGCTGGTAACAAGGAGCGTTTTAACTAAACATCTTGGCCGAGGTTAGCATCAGATAGAGGGAGAGGGAGAGAGAGAGGGAGGAAATGACACAGAGGGATGTCTCCAAAAACCTTTCCTGCTGACCCATGAGGGCAGACACATTGAATCATCCCTTTTAAGAAAAACTGAACAGGAAATAAACTCCACTTTTACACACACACACACACACACACACACACACACAGGTAGGCAGTATTAGTGCAGTGCCGTGGCCTTTGGTAAATATATCGGTGTACCCTCTCTTGTCTCCTTCCAAATGTTCACTCAGGCTAAGATCTGTGCTCTCATGTGGCACAATGTAATCTCTGCCTTGAAGTACACACTCTCACACACACACACACACATACACTCACTCTCTTATTCAATTTCCTGTTATGAACAACCGGAGAGTAGCCTGGCACCTCTGAGCCAAAACTGACAAGAGAAAGTGGAGCAGAGAAACTTCTCTACATCTGTGTATGTGAGAGAGAGAGAGAGAGAGAGAGAGAGAGAGAGAGAGAAAGAGACAGTATGTGTGTGTGTGTTGGATGTCTTTACAAATCATATGATTCTCTGTACCCAATTCTGAATCCATTTCATGCAAGAAAGCAACAATTGAAAACTCCGACAACGTCTCTTCAACAGCCTTGTTTGTGTGTGTGTGTGTGTGTGTGTGTGTGTGTGTGTGCATGCGTACACATGCGTGTCTGTGTGTGTAAAATATCCATCCTCCTTTTTTGGTAAACAATCTTCTACAACAACAAAAAAGACAGAAAAAAAATATGATTCTCCGAATCCATAAACGGGTAATTCTGAATCCATTTAATAGAAGAAAGAACCTCTGAAAATGTAACTCTTGAGCAGAAGGGGGGGAAAAAAAGCTTCTCTGTTGTATTAAATCTGGCATATGAGGCCTTTTTCTTTTTCTTTTCTTTTTCCTTTTTTTTGTGGTAATGGGGACTTGATTAGAATGCTGTATGAATCAGTAGGTGTTAAAAGCACAGGAAGTAGAATCTCATTTATTTTATCCAAACACCACAGGGATTAATGAGCAGTTTGTCTGCCAGAGAGCTGTCAAGGACGCAGACAAACTCTCTCTCTCTCTCTCTCTTTCCCTCTCTCTTTCTCCCCCTCTCCCCCCTCCCCCCGCCCTCTCTCTCTCTCTCTCTCTCTCTCTCTCTGTCTCAGAGATGTTCGTTTTCATTGAAAAACACTACAGGAGAGGGCATTACACATGCCCGCACTATGGGAGACAGAAGTCTAGACTACCGCAATTAGCACGTATAATAGAGTTAATTAATAAATGCAGTAATTATATGGGTCGTTATGTAAAGCCATTTTCTGGAGGCTGCCATGCTAATTACCAGACTCAGTAGAACTTCTGTGACAACACACATCAATTAGTTTTCATCTTGGACCGGACTGACACGAAGATGGAGACGGCAATTTCTCAATAGTGGCTAAACAAGCAGACATTTGATTTTGTGTGTTATAAAAAGTGTGTGTGTGTGTGTGTGTGTGTGCGAAGGAGAGAAAGACAGAAAGAAGGAAAGAAAGAGTACACAGAGATAGAGAGAGAGAGAGAGAGAGAGTCCATTATGGCTTAACTGTCATTTTAACCTTGTCAGTGGGTTGTGTGTGACCTCTTAAAAAGAGGCTGCTGTGACAGGGATGTGTGTGGGAAGAGAGGGAGATGGAGAGAGCGGAAGCAGTGTGTGTGCGTGTGTGTGTGTGTGTGATGTCTGTGTGTATGTGTGTGTGTGTGTGTGATGTCTGTGTGTGTGTGATGTGTGTGTGTGTGTGTGTGTTCTCACCTTGACGTTGGGAGTGTAGAGATTCCTGAGGGAGGCGAGGGCTGCAGAGAGACTGTCTGTGCTGTAGCTAATCCACAGGGCCTGCAAAACGCTGGATGACACCCCCGTCCTCTTACTGTGACCCTGAGAGAGAGAGACAGAGGGAAGAATTACAGAAAGGGAATGAAGGGATGAGAAAGGTCGAGTGACAATAAAAGTAACGTCACATGATCCCCATTTTTCTGTTTGCACTGATGCTGAAGTAGAAATATGTCTTCATATAAAATATGCTGGAAATGGAAATGTAGATGGAAGTGTCTTTGTGTAATGCTGGCCAAATAACTTACAGCCTCTTGCTTTTTAGGGCAGTTGTCGATGCGTGTGTATGTGTGTGTATGCGCATATGTGTGTGTTTGTGAGGGTGCATGCGTCTGTGTGTGTGTGTGTGTGTGTTTGTGTGTGTGTGTGTGTGTGTGTTTGTGTGTGTGTTTGTGCGTGCATGTGTGTGTGTTTGTGTGTGTGTGACAGTACCTTAAAGATGTGTGCTTTAAGGATGTGGTGGCCAAGCTCCATAGTTTGCTGGCGGTTCAGTTTGCCCTCCTGTCTGGACAGCATGAAGGCCATCAGGGCGTGACCACTCCTGTTACACACGACACCACACTCAAAGAGTCAAAACTACACACACACACACACACACACACACACACGTATCTACAACACTGTCACTATCATCATAATCATTATATTACTCCTGTTACACACGACACCACACTCAAAGAGTTACAAAGAACTACACACACACACACACACACAAGTATCTACAACACTGTCACTATCATCATCATCATTATATCACTCCTGTTACACACTACACCACACTCAAAGAGTTAAAACTACACTCCTGTTACACACGCCACCACACTCAAAGAGTTACAAAGAACTACACACACACACACACACACACACACAAGTATCTACAACACTGTCACTATCATCATCATCATTATATCACTCCTGTTACACACGACACCACACTCAAAGAGTTAAAACTACACTCCTGTTACACACGCCACCACACTCAAAGAGTTACAAAGAACTACACACACACACACACACACACACACACACACACATACACACGTATCTACAACACTGTCACTATCATCATAATCATTATACCACTCCTGTTACACACACTCAAAGAGTCAAAACTACACGCACACGCACACACACACACGTATCTACAACACTGTCACTATCATCATAATCATTATATCACTCCTGTTACACACGACGGCACACTCAAAGAGTCAAAACTACACACACACACACACTCTTGTATCCACAACACTGTCACTATCATCATCATCATGATTACACCACTCCTGTTGACAAGACACCACACTACATTCAGTTACCTACAAACACACACACACACACACACCTTTCACATCATCATTATCATCATCATCATCATCATCATCATCACTACCATTACAAATGTTCTCTTCCTCTTGTTTGTAATGTAAGGTAAGATAATCAGTAGGACTGCCAGTGTCCTTTCACACTACAGCACTGACCCTCAGGATTACTCTGGCTTTACCCAGGACATTACACAGCTCGCAGGTTTTTCTCTTTTTCTGTTTCTTTTTTCCTCTTGTTGACAGAGGGAGTTTATTTAATTTGCCGATTTAAAATAAAAAATTAGACCAGTGGAGTCACTGAGTCTCCAAGCCTGGACCATTGACTGTTGATTTCGCTGTAACCAGCTCATCCTCAACTATTCACTCTGGGTTTTGCTCCCTATGCCTGATTACACGCTGTTAAATGCTGTCTAGACAGCCCTGGCACGAAGGATAAGTGAATATTATTCTCTCACTTCGTCCTTCACTCTTTCATGACGACTAAAACCTGTAAGCGTGTCGGTAAATTCCAGTTCTGTCAGGTTCGAGAGGATACGCTAAAACTTTTAAAATATCTGCAGCAGACTTCTGCAGTGGCATAACACACGCTCAGCTATATTTTGTCCATGTTTAATGGGCTGTGGTTTGTACCGCTTCCTGTAGTTTTTAAGGACAACAACCTCTCCTGTGAAGTAAACACGCTGCTCATAAAGGCGGAGGTGTGAGCAGATTTCCGTTAAACGAGCAGAGTGTGTAACGTTATTCAGCGCTGAATGAGCGAACAGCTACCACACTGTAATTATACGAGACAATCACAAAGAAGCTCTTACAAACTCATCTCACCAGCACACGGAATTTAAGGCATTTTAACGAGAGAGAGAGAGAGCGAGAGAGAGAGATGCATGCCACGGATAACCGATTTTATGGTATCTTGCTGTGTTATCAGCTAGCAGGTGGCCTCTGTATGACCTCTGCTACCGTTGTCGCAACATTGATTTGAAGTGTTCGAGAATTATCTGCGTACTACAACAGAGCACTACGACAGAATAAAAAGCTGTTTGTTACACTAATATTATGTATATATGTATTATGTACAATAGAGCAAAATGCTAAGCTTATCTGAATTCTATTAGTCCCTGTGTTTCGCTGCTTAGTTTGAGGGGCTGAATATCTACCGCCCGGCTCTGTTTGTCTGTGCTTTGGTTTTCACCAAAACAATAACAACAACAGAATTACACGGCATCTCACCTGGGCTCACAGAGGAAGTCCGTGCTCTCCCCGTCCGCTCTCCACACCAACCACTCCCTGAACGACGGGTGACAGAACATCCGCGTGCGATCCCGCCGACCGATCAGAAAACAGGACAGGGTCTCCATGCGTTGCGTGAAATCATCCCACTCCAAGCCTCCCCGAATTGCGCCGGAGTTCAGCGCCCTGAAGAGTTGCTCGTCGGTTAGCGGGTGCAGAGAGGCTAGCGCTACGTTGAGCACCGGCAGCACACGCGTGAACGCGGCTGCGGACGGGAAACGCATGTTGCATTGCAGCAGGTAAAGCTCGGACAAGGAGACGGGTAGAACCTTGTAACTGGAGCTCTTTATGACCAGATGGCCTTTCTCCAGAAGGTCAAGGGTCAGTTTCAGATAGAGGTAGGAGCCTTGACTCCGTGAGACCAGGTGAGAGCTGAGCTTAGCTACCGTCGCCGGATCGGCTTTGCCGTTTAGGGCGATATTGCCGGCGATTTCCGTGCTAGCATCCACACGGTGCTGGACATAAGAGGTAAGGTCGGCAGATATGTCTGAGTTGCTGTGAAAATCGTCCAGAGAGATGATGGGAAATGGGAGGAGACTGATGACTTCCTACCAGAAAACAAACACAAAAGTCCTGTCAAAATCGCTTTAAATGTACCATACATTAACATTACCCATCACACATAATACATTAACATTACACATGACACATGATGACCTAACTATTAGCATAATTCATGTGAAATACATGAATTATAATATATATTAATGAATTATGATATATATTAATATAATTAATACCTCTGAACTAAATCTGAGCTGAACTGTTTTGTTGGTTTTGATGATCCAACATACTTGTACATTTCTGAAAAAATGGGCTTTAAAAAACCCATACCTAAAAAAACTGCCCAGGAGAAAAAAAAAAAATCAGTATGTCACTATCTCCTCAGTCTCTGCCTCACTGTTCACACAGAGAAGTATAACCCCCGAACCACACAAAGACTGCCAGGTTAAGAGAGAGAGAGTTTTAAAAAAACAACATGCATTTATTTAAAATATAAAAGTGCGAGATGTTGAGTTTGCTTTGCTGTTGTATGTTTTGTTGTGGCAAAACAAAACTGAGGCGAGCTCCACTTTGTCAAAGGGATTGAGTCAAAGGGAATGATACACAAACACATACATATATGAACACGTATCATAATATAAATAATGTATGTACATTCAGAGCCGAATGAGTATATTCAGCGGAAGCATCTAGACTGAGTATTTCACTCTAAAAGACAGAGAGAACGCTCGTGGATGACAGACGGATGTTGTGAAGACTGTTGTTTTGGTAATTTATACAGTATGACTCAGACCACTGAGGACAGATTGATTCTCTCTCTTTCTCTCTCCCTCTCTCTCTCTCTCTCTCTCACAGGCACACAGACTGATCCCCCTAAAGCCTAAGTGGAGCCGACCAAAATAAATCATCATCGAAGTGCATCATCGTCGTCGTCATCTTCATCCTCGTCACAGTCATCTTCAGTTACACCTTCATCAGCTGTCCTGCATTTTTTGTTGTTGTTGTTGTTGTTGTTGTGATAATTATAACCAAAGTCATCACAGCATATTTTCATTAAGGGATGGAGGGAGAAAAAAAATGGTATTGAATCAGCAAATGCCCAAATTAATTAAACAAAAAAAAAAAAATGCATCCAGACATATCAAATGAGGACAGCGAATTGTGAAGGAAAAGCTGAATGAGTGAGTGAGTGAGCGAGCGAGAGAGCGAGCGAGTGATGGAGTAAAAGAGCAGAGACAGAGAGAGAGAGAGAGAGAGCATCTGTCCGTTGCATCACATCCCCTAACCCCTCGTTACATAACCTCCGACCTTCCCGGCCGCGGTCCAGGCTGTTAAAGACTGGTCGTAATCTCCGGAGGATTACCAATAACCTCTGAAAACATCGCTCGCCATATAGAGCAGTCCCAACACACAGCCCTCCGCTCCGTTCTGGACTAATCACCTTAGAGCCTTACACACCGCCTGCACGTCGTGAATATCGACAAACCCGCGGCTAAACGCCACGGTCTCGCCGCTAGAGCTAGAAACCGCCGTAAAGAGCTACTGATCAAAACAAACTGAGCCTCCTCAAGTCTAGCGACAGTTTAATCCCCACGGTGCTGATGGCACACAGGAGTCTGAGACCCACGAAGCTGAAGTTCATTAGTTAAGATCCTGGTCTCCAGCAGAATTACAACAGCGAAGCAAGTTCAGACACAACGCAATGACTTCAGTCCTCCGAATGGATTAAAGAAGCATTGTCATTAGAGAGAGCTCCCACGAGAGCTAATCCAGGGTGTAGACCCCATAGGATTCTGAATAATGTTCATTACCTAAAACAACAAAACATACAGCAAATGAACTGCATTCCACTCCACTCCACTGGCATCTCCTCAGTGCTGTTCTTCCTCATATTCCGATTCCCGGTGGGCGATTTGTAGGGGGGATGAGGGGAGGATGCCATCCCCCTTGTTAGCACAATGACCAAAATGCATCCCTATTGTTAACCTGCCATCCCCCTATATACTCTATAGAGTAGTGTCAGTGACCGTTAGGCCATACCCCCTGTTAAAAATAACAAATTGCCTACTACCTATTCCCAACTCAAGAACTTACAAAGGAGGTAACAACATCAATGAGACGAAGTGAAAGTTAAAACATTGAGAAACATACACATACACACACACACACATGTGCGTATGGGTTTAATGAGGAACTCTGGGGCATGGACTCACCACAAGGTTGACCCTGACGGTGACAATGAGTTTGAGCCAGACCGGAAACTTGGAGATGATTTTGGTGATGAAGGAGGCGATGGTGTCGCCGTAGTCTGGCTTGTGGAACTCTGCCTCGTTCAGACCGTCCACCAGGATGATGTAGTCTTCCTCCGCGATCTTCCTCTCTGCGTTGGTCAGAGACAGATGATATGAGCAGGATGTTAAAAAAAAAAAAAGTTCTAATTTGTGTTGTTAAACCAGAAACCTCAGCTCATGCTGATGAGTTCGGTGTTAACCCACGCTTTTAAAACTGTGAAACAACAAATATCGTTGAACGAAAAGGTAAAAGATCAGTCGAGAACATTTTAGATGGCTCAAGAAAATTCTAGATTGTTTTAAAGGTGTCTACTTGTAATTGTGGAGCAGCTAAAAACATTTTTCAAAAAAAAAAAAAAAAAGAGAACCTTTCACACCTCTAATTTGTGGAAAGAACCGGTAAAAACTACCCTCCCACAGTATCTACGTTAAAGTAAAGTTTTCTCTCACATAGCGACACCGCACCACAATTCATCTGATCGCGAGACTCCTACCGAGACGCCATGTGCTACGTCAGCTCTAGAGCCGAGAGGTCGACGTCTCACCTTTGCGGAGGTTCTCGAGCGGTTCGAGGATGCCCCTGCGGAAGGCTGCGGCGGGGTCCTGGACGCAGGAGCGGAGGCTCAGGAGACTCTGGAGGTGGGTCTCTCTGAGGAGGAGTTCTCTGTACGGGCCCAGCTGAGGAGCGCGACAGAGCAAGGCGGCCACGCTGTGCACAAACTCCGGCACCAGACACGTGTAAGTGTTATCGGCCTGACAGTAATGATACGCTATCACCTTTCAGAGAGAGAGAGGGATGGGGAAAGATTAGATTAAGAGCAAAAGAAAGAGACAGGTGCTAAATTACATAAAAAGGTTTTAGCGTTTTTCATAACAGATTGCGGTTTGAATGACACAAAGGAAGACAAGGGGCAGTTGTAAAAAAAAAAAAGTTAAGTTTTGCATGCACAACTCTGGCCGTTTTCAAGTGCACACCACAAATAGACAAGTGACAGAACTCTCAGTCTTAAAGGAGTGTCTGCCAGCAGATGGCTGATTAAATAGGCAGAAACAGACTCCAGAGAACGAAAGAGAGAGAGAGAGAGAGAGAATAAAAAAAGAGAGAGAAAGACGAAGAGGTCCAGATGTACACGCAGAATGCGTTTCTCACAGTCGCAGTGTTAAACACGATCTGTATGTGAACATCCGCTTGCGTGAGTCACAAAACAGCCGCCCCCAAAATAAAACGGTGACTAAGATTTTAATCGGATAAACTGGAGCGGCGAACTACGTGGGTCTACGGCCACTTTCCACACACTTCTCTTTACGTATAGACGGCATTTGTCTGAGACGGGCACTGTGTGTTTGCATGTGTGTGTTTGTGTGTGTCTGTGTGTGTGTGTGTGAGTGTGTGTGCGTGCGTGTGTGTTTGTGTGTGTCTGTGTGTGTGTGTGAGTGTGTGTGCGTGTGTGTGTTGATACGTGCCTTGTTAGCCAGGCGTTTCACGGCCTCTTCTCTGTGCCTCTGTATTTCGGGGGTCCCCGGGCAGCTGCTGCTTCTGAGGGAGCTGGAGGAGCAGTGGGCTGGTGGGGAGAGAGAGGAGGTGGAGGTCAGACCTGATTGGCCGTGAGGGTGTTCTGTAGTTCTACTCCCACCTGTAACTGCAAACAACATTACATATACATATATATATACATATATATATATATATAAAGTCAGAAGGTGCAAGATAGCTTTAGATCAGGGAGCTATAGACCCATTTCTATATGTCCACACCCCCTTACCCATTTCATAGTGTCTGTTCACTCTCTAGTTCACTCCCTTACTTACAAGTTTTCTTACACTTTTATCTGGTCAAATACTGAACTTCGCACTGGCTCTTACACCTCACACAGCTCCTTAATGGGTTCATGCTTTGTTTGTATTTTGCCTCTCTTGTAAGTCGCCCTGAATAAGAGCGTGAGCTAAATGAATAAATACAAATGTATGTAAATGTGTGTGTATACGTACATATATACATAGATACATATATATACATACATACATATATGTGTGTGTGTGTGTGTATATGTATATATAACATATATACAATATTTATACAATATATATACAATTCTATACTGCAATGTATGTACAATGTGTATAGAACTTATACAATATATGTATACAGTATATAAATATGTTGCATATGTTGAGGTTCATTCCCTCTGTGTGTGTGTGTGTGTTTTCTTACTCTTGGGTGAGGCACCAGGGCTGCTTGAGGCGATCTGTCTCATGCGCCCGCCATGACAGCTGAGGGAAACCAGTCGCGATATGATCGCCGTCTTCCCGAGACCCACGTTACCCACGATGACGGATCCTCGTCCCTCCCCCGATTCCCCGCCCCCCCTCAGGACCTCCTCCAACCGCAGGAAAAGCCAATCGCGGCCTACGAACACCGTATCCGCGGTAACGCTGGGCACCTCAAAAAGCAGCGGTTTCAGCATGATGTCCACTGGCTTGTAGGGGGCAAATCGCGCTGTGGAGTACAAAAAACAACGTCCTATCTGTCGTTGTCATGGAGACACACATACACAAATGCTGTGCTCTGACTACATACAAAATGTGTCTGAATACATACAAAAGCGGGGTGGGGGGGGGTGGGGGTGTATTCTCCCTGAGTCATTGAAAAAGTGTATAAAGGGAATCTATTTTTGTCACTTTTCATGACAGATTTTCACGTTCTCGTGGTAGTTGACTCAGTTTGAACACAGTTTGCATCATCTTCAAACACACTGACAACTGGCTGAGCTCAGTTTTTGCGTCTGAAAAATCTGTACCAGCGAGAAAAAGGGGTAAGGTTCTTCCGTGTTTTCACATGTTGGCCTTGTGAAGCACGATGCTAATATTGACCGTTCGTTAGAGTCTAATTGCGTCGCGGGGCGCTAACTACACACATACGTCTTCCCAGGGAAGCGCTATCCCTGACTCAGCGTGCTTGCGGGGTTTGTGCTATTGACAGAATTTACAAAGTATTCATGACTACCAATCTCCCACTTCTGCTAACTCTCAGAGCAACGTTGAGCAGCACAGTAAAGGAGTTAAGCGGCTACATTTTTTCTTCAAACAGCCGGTTCAAACTCTAATATGGATCCTGAGATTCTAGCAATCAAAATGGAGTTCAGAGAAGTTCTCTGCAAAAAAGGCGTTGAGGAAGGAAAGACACTCTGCCTACAGTGTGGTGTATCAGCGGAAGCACACACAGGGATTATGGGTAATGAAGGTGGTACCTTTGTTCTCCTGACTCCGCCCACCGGTGTGTGAGCCATGCCAGGGCACACGCATGGAGGAGCGCTGGGGAGCATTTCTTTGTTCATCCAAATACCTAAGGTCCTCCAGTTTAGTGGAGCTTGTAGCTATTGGGAGACAAAGAAAAATTTTTAAAAAAAAATTTTTTCGAGCACTTTAGTACACAAACTTTATGAAGAGGGAGTAGAACATGTACACTGCATAATTTATTGTGACTTCGTACGCTGAAGGTCAATTTAACTCAAATATATATCCCAGGTGAAATATCCCTGCAAACTGAAACCGCACATACACAGTGCTTACACACTCCTTATCTATCACAGATGGCCAAGAATCCTTAATTACCCAATAGATATCATGCCCACAATTCTGCACTTAACCCCCCTCTCTCTCTCTCTCTCTCTTTCTCACTCTTTCTCTCTCTCTCTGTCTTTCTCACTCTTCCTCTCTCACTCTCTCTATCTCCCTATCTCTCTCTCTCTCTCCCCCTCTCTCTCTCTCTCTCTCTCTCTCTCACTCTTCCTCTCTCTCACTCTCTCTTACACACACACACACACAAACATACACCCGACTGAAAACAGGCCGTAGAGATTGAGTACTCACAGTCGGCAGTGTACTGAGGCATAAAAATGTTTAAGTGGTGAAAAAGAAAAAAAAAAGAACAGGAGGCATTTTAAGACGTCCTGTCTTTAGAGAACCGACAAGTTAGCGGCTTCTTAAAAACGATCCCATCTTGATTTTAAAAAGGGCAGCGGGCACTTACAACCTCTCACGAGCCAGAACAAAACCATCCGAGTGGTGGACAGTTTAAAATCGTTAGAAAAAAATGCACTCAGAGGACATTTAGAAACCACTCTGCCTTTAAAAAAAGAGAAGAAGAAGGGGGCAGTAAGTGTTTAAAACCATTCCACCTTAAAAAGAAACAACAAGGGTTTAAAATCATTCCACCTTAAAAAGAAACAACAAGGGTTTAAAACCAGCCTTAAAGGAACCAGCTGGAGGTGGGACCCAGTCCAGTATGGTACTCTTCTCCCCAGTATATCTGTACCGTAAGGTTTCCGACTGTAAATCTGTAGTCAGTATAGGTATGGTACCTCCAAAGTTTGTCTGTTTACAGGCTTTGTAAACTAATGGCAATCTTTTGTTGTTGTGAGTCTACCCATACACTATAATAAAAAGTGTGTGTGTATCGAGTAATGTGACTGTGGTTGAAATTGGATTTGCTACACAACTGGCTTCAACACCATCCCTTCAACACCAGCCCTCTGAGAGAGAGAGAAAGAGAGAGAGAACCAGTGGATGGGATTACATGCCATCAGGCTGGCAGTCAGAACCCACTGCCAACTGGGCATGGCTGATCGCCCCGGAGAAACGCACGCACAGATCTACTGCGGAAAAACACACACGCAGACCACTCAAACCAAAGGTTAACCCTTCACTAGACTCTCAACTCCGTCAACTGTCTACTGCAAAGACATCAGCGACATTCACTTGAATCCCAAACTACACAAAGGGCAGGTTGTTCAATCATTCATTCGTTCGTTCGTTCGTTCATTCACTCACTCATTCAGCCACTCACTCACCCGTTCATTGTTGCATCACATGCCAGCAAAACAACACAGTCCTTTTGCTTCATACTCCATAATCTAATCTGATTGAAACCCATAATCTCTGCAGACTGGAAAGTACAAAAAAAAAAAAAAAAAAGGGGGGGGGGGGGTGAGCATCACGTTGCACTCGTTCGTGAGGTAAAGGAGGACGGGGAGGGGGCGCGGGGGATGGGAGGGCTTCGTTTTCAGATGTCCGAGCCACCCGGGGAAGACACGAGCGACACTAATCCGGCCTCTATCTTTCATTCGGTCACGTGCAGGCGAGTCTGGGTCCCGGTGCGGGTCCCGCGGGGACCGGAGGGGGCTTAGATGCTACTGAAGCCCAGAAAAAGTGCACCGGTCTAGGCAGAGCACACCATGCCGCACTACCCCCCCCCCCCACGTCTCTGGAGCATCTGTGCTGTCTTAACAGATCCAAGCGCAGCAAACCCAAGTCAAAAAAACGTGAGCTGGTAACATGACAGACCGGTAAAACAGTGGCTGAAACTGATCTTATGACTGAATAAACCTTTTAGCTTTTCCTTTAGCTTTTTAACGTTTGCCTTTTTTATATTATTATTATTATTATTATTATTATTATTATTATTATTATTATTATTCCTGTTTGGGGCAGCGACGGCAGTATTTTCCACTCAGGAAATAGTGAGACTGAGACAAGCTTTATCTGAGATAAGTTTTAACTCGTGATCAAAAACCACTGCAGATGGTGTACGCAAACAAGTGAAAGCGTTTAAGTTCACTTGAGGTGTGGTGGGCGCTTGGCTCTTTATCTATGCTGCTTAAGAAGGAGACTGCATCAACATGAAATCAAAGCTCCAGATTTTCTCTGCTTTACTGCCCGGCCCGACAGCAGCGGCAGCAGGAGGAGAAGAGAGGAATCAGTTCGACACTTCAGTGAGCTCCATCCTCTGGGAAACACACACACACACACACTCGCGTGCACGCACGCTCACACACACACACACACACACAAAGACACACATATTCACACACAGCTGTGGAGAGACAGCCTGATCCCCAGAGAAGCTGTTGGCAACCTCAATGCATGAAAAAATAACACACACACACACACACACATACACACACACACACACACACACAGACACACACAGCACTACACCAGATAGGATCTCCTCTAAACACACACACCCACACACATACACACTCAAATCACCCAGGAAGTAACACCCTCCAACATGTCAAAATCTGCTGGAATGGGTGTCACAGTGAGATGGAAGTCTACAAATGCATGACGGAGAGGCAGTAGAGAGAGAGTCCACACTTCTGGTACAGACTGTGAAGTTAAATACACACGCTCAACTTAAACACAGAAAAAACACCGTTGTCCGGCGGACCGCCACGCGCACGACCCGATCGCGTAAACAGCGCGTGGGAGTTTTAGGCTGACCTGCCACAGAGTTGGGGCGTGGCATCACGAGCGAAGCGCTGTGATAGGTCACAGGACAGTCTGCCGGGGGCGTGGTTTGCGTGGTGGTGGGGGGCGTGGTCCCCGTGGAAGCGTCACTTTGAGGCAGCGCTTCGGCGGGCGCCGAGGGCGGGTCTTCCTTAGCGACGGTGGCGCACGGGGACGGTCCGCGGTCGTCACACTCTTTCCCGCTCCCGTTCACGCCGCCGCTGCCGCCGCCTTTGGCCCACTCCAGACTGGAGCCTCCTCGCTCCTCATTCTCAGAGGAACTGGTCACAGTCGCTGAGGGAGGAGATAAAAAAAAACACAGAGAGAGAAAGAAAATGAAAGAGGGGAACATGAGAGCAAGGAGGGGAGGACGAAGAGGAGAGAACAGGAGGGAGAGAGAGAGAGAGAGAGGGAGAGAGAGAGAGAGAGAGAGAGAGAGAGAGAGAGAGAGAGAGAGAGAGAGAGAGAGAGAGAGAGAGAGGGAGAGAGAGTTCGAAAGAGGCAGACGCTACAGCGTAGGGTGAGAAGAGAGAGGTAAGAGACCGAGAAGGAGAAAACAAAAGAAGGACAGAGAGAGAGAGAGAGAGAGAGTGATTGAGAAAAAGAGAGCGAGAGAGACATGGAGGAGAGGAGAGGAGAGGAGAGGAGAGGAGAGGAGAGGAGAGGAGAGGACAGGAGAGTGAGATAAGGGTGCCAATACGGAGAGGTATGAAAGACCTGAATCACTTCTCTAAAGGGCTTTCGGGAAGAGGACTGAGTTGTCGCTGAGGCGGACAGAGGTAATGGCTGTCAGTCGCTTGCTTTGTACAGTTGCCTTTTTGCCCTACCTCTTAACATCCAAAAAAAAAAAAAAAAAACGAGAAAAAAAAAACATACTATTTTAGGAAGGGGACAAAAAAAAAAGATGTCCTACTTCAAGAATCCACGGTCAGACCTTAAACGAAGCCAGCGTCGTCCTAGTTTTGTCGTTACACATCTAAACCTTGAGAACAGTAGAGGCTACAGCAAAAAAAAAGAAAGAAAGAAAGAAAAAAAAAGAGAAAAAAAGAAGAGCCCAGCAAACATCATGCAAGTAAGTCATTCTGAGGTAACTCACGCTGAGCTGTGTCACACTGAGGTAACTCTAAAATTCCCATGTTCCCTTTCCTCCCCATACCCTTACTGATCATATATATATATATATATATTTTTTTTTGGCAGGGGACGAGAATTAGCGGTGCGTCTACTCATCTCTCTCTGTGTGAGTGCAGTTAAGTCCCCCCGAAATCTCCCTGCTGTTACCACGGCAGCAGAGAGCCTGCCTCGCGCCTGCTGCGGTCTTACAAAACAGCATTTAGAGCTGACAAAGGAAGTCAGGACTCGGTAACTGGAAAAAAGGCAGAAAAGTAATAAAATCTGACATGACTCATATTGCGTTACGGAAAATCGTCACTCAGCCTCAAGTCCCGCGACTGCCGAGGTAAAGTGAGTTTGCGTACGTGTTTCTCGACTGTGTGAGGTGTTTTGAATGCACCTGATGGATACGTGGTTGTGTACACAGGCCAACGGGGAGGGTGGGGGGTGGGGGGGGGGGGGGGAGACAGAGAGAGAGAGTGTGAGAGAGAGAGAGAGAATGAGTGGCGGCAAACACAGACCGCTGAAGAGGAGGGATCAGGAGGGAGCGAAAAGAAGGATTATTGACAGATGAAAGACAAAGACGTCTGAGAAATTGAGGGATTGGACATGCTGGGTGACGCAACGCGAGGGGCCTCCGTCAACGACCAAACTGAATGATGGGATATTGGCTGTGCAGGGACGAACGGCCCCAGAGAATTAGGGGACCGTAAAAAGGCGTGCTGGAAACCATTTCTTGCTCCAGAACAGAAGTGCGAACACAAGAGTCAGCTATTATACACAGCAGCGGTGCTGCTACCAGACAGAATAAAGGAACAGTGAATCTTAGGGCGGGACCTCAGACTACCATACCAATCACATGTCTTCTGTAACTTTCATGTAATGGAATATATGAGTTACAGATCATGCGTAACTGTAACTGTTTTTGTTTTGTTTTGTTTTTTTACTGAGGTTATTGTTTTGGTTATACTTTGATGTTAGAAGATACACTAATCTATACATTGTACATTGAGAATACAAAGCATGTTTACTTTAGTATTTATTTATAAAATGGGATCCTGACTAAGAAAAGGACGTAAACCAGTATTACCCAACAACTCCCACTTAAATGTTACTGAGTTAATTTGATGTCCAATGCATCGGCTGTTGTTGTCGGGATAAAGGGTTTCAGTCTTACTTTTCCTTAAGCAGTTGCCAGAAACTAAAAGACTGTTTTGTTTGGATTTTTGGGGTGTTTGTGTGTAAGTGTGTGTGTGTGTGTGCGTGTGTGTGTGTGTGTGCGCGCGCGCATGTGTGCGTGTGTGTGTGTGTGTTTGTGACCAAAAAAATCTAGTTTTCTGTGAAGATCTGAAATGCACTCAAACCTACGCTGATTTACAGTACTGTTAACGATGGTGTCTGAGGCAACAGTGAATATCCAAATAAACAACTTTTAAAATGTCAAATAGCTTAAAAAAAAAAAAAAAAGAAAAAGAAAAACAAAGACCTAGTTTTTGAAGGTGTAGCGCTTTCTGAGCGATATACAATTGTGCTGATGTATTGTCCTCATTGGCGTTCATGGAAGGCGGGACAAAGACACAGCCTTCCCTACTGGTCATTCAGACAGGACGTCAAGCAAAAGTCACACGCTAATGCACCTGAAGGGTTTCAAAGTCTAAACAACAAAAAAAAAACCACTGATCTAGCGAAATAACATATTAGTAAAAACCACAGCCGATTAATGAATGAAAAGTAAACAACCGTCAGAATGACCAGCAGGATGAATTCCCCTTCCATCCCTTTTGCGTTCACACACTCATGCATTTTATGACGTTTGTCTATTTTTATACGAGGTTTTAGTATTTTTCTCGGAGTGCCGTCCACTCACCGATGATGCCGCTGTCTTTGCTCTCCAGCGTGGAGCTGGGCGTGGTGATGGTGGTGATGGTGGTGGGGGCGGGGCTGGGGAGGCAGACGCCGGGCCTGTCGGACTCATCCTGGTTGAGCGTCGAGCACGGACTCTCCACGCCCGGAGACGCCGTGCTGCTGGTCAGAGTCGACGCCGGACTCACCCCCTGCCTGGGAGCTACACACTATAGACGGAGAGAGAGAGAGAGAGAGAGAGAGAGAGAGAGAGAGAGAGAGAGAGAGAGAGAGACAGGGGGGCGGGATGGGAGGAGGGTGGGGGAAGGAGAGAGAGAAAGAGAGAGAGAAAGGGAGACAGAGAGAGAGAGACAGGGGGTGGGATGAGAGGAGGGTGGGGGAATGAGAGAGAGAAAGAGAGAGAGAGAGAGAGAGAGAGAGAGACAGGGGGGTGGGATGGGAGGAGGGTGGGGGAAGATGAGAGAGAGAGAAAGAGAGAGAGAGGGGGGGGGGGTGGGAGGAGGGGGGGGGAAGATATGAGAGAGAGAGAGAGAGAGAGGGAGAAGAGAGAATAATAAGAAGGGTAGTAGATTCGTTCGACTTGAGTCCTCCTTTCCATACAAGGGAAGAACTTAAAATACTCTGACCCTCTCTGGGTTGCCCTTGTTCCAATGTAAGCAACTCCCCCGCCCCCAATGTGTTTTTAGCATAGCATAGCAACACACACACACACACACACACAGAGGGAAACACTGTAACACTGTGCAGGTGTTTCACATGCGACAGTGACAGAGAACAACAATCACAATTGCTGTGGATGATGATATAATCCACAGAACAAACAAGAACACACAATTAAACCGAAAGAAACATACAACTCTCTGCTACTATAACAAAATACAACTCTCTGCTACTATAACAAAATACAACTCTCTGCTACTATAGCAAAACACAACTCTCTGCTACTATAACAACATACAACTCTCTGCTACTATAGCAAAATACAACTCTCTGCTAGTATAACAAAATACAACTCTCTGCTACTATAACAACATACAACTCTCTGCTACTATAGCAAAACACAACTCTCTGCTACTATAACAACATACAACTCTCTGCTACTATAGCAAAATACAACTCTCTGCTAGTATAACAAAATACAGCTCTCTGCTACTATAGCAAAATACAACTCTCTGCTACTATAGCAAAATACAACTCTCTGCCACTATAGCAAAATACAACTCTCTGCTACTATAACAAAATACAACTCTCTGCTACTATAGCAAAACACAACTCTCTGCTACTATAACAAAATACAACTCTCTGCTACTATAGCAAAATACAGCTCTCTGCTACTATAACAAAATACAACTCTCTGCTACTATAGCAAAATACAGCTCTCTGCTACTATAGCAAAACACAGCTCTCTGCTACTATAACAACATACAACTCTCTGCTACTATAGCAAAATACAGCTCTCTGCTACTATAGCAAAATACAACTCTCTGCTACTATAACAACATACAACTCTCTGCAACTATAGCAAAACACAGCTCTCTGCTACTATAACAACATACAACTCTCTGCTACTATAACAAAATACAACTCTCTGCTACTATAACAACAGTGCCACATGGTAGCACAACACAGTTCAATCTCCAACCGGAGGCATTTTTCGTATGTATAATTTAGACGTAGCGGCAATAACCGAAAAATTTTGAGCAAACACAGTGTTTTTAAATATATATATATGGATTTTCTATGAGTGGATCAGTGAAAGCCCAGATATGTTGTCCTCTGCTCTCACTGTATGTATCCCGAGTTCTATCTGTGTTTTATATAGGTCAGGGAGAGTGATGGTGTATGTGTGTGTGTGTGTGTGTGTGTGTGTGTGAGAGAGAGAGAGAGAGAGAGAGGAGTGTCCATGAGCTGGAACCCTGGTCTCTTGAGAACAGCTGCCTGCCAACGCTCCAGTGAGGGATTCTCATCTGCCCAACACCCTTCTTCACGCACACACACACGCACACACACACACACACACACACACACACACACACACACACAGAGGACAGGCGTATCCCCTCTGCTCTCGGTCTCTCTAACTCAAACGTGAGTCACCTGCTTGCCGTCTTCTCCTCATTGTTTTCAGTTTCATTCGATACGAAATGGAGGCTATTCCCATTAGGTTGCTGTATCATTTATCTTCACTGAGACCATCCATATTATTCAACCCCCCCAACACACACACACACACACACACAAGACACACACCTTTCCCATATGAATCACACTACGCATTCACCGTTATGGCTAAGACACAGAGACACAGCAAGAGCTCAGATAAAAGTACTCAGATAAAAGACAGAGAGAAAATAGAGGGATAAGAGATGGAGAGATGAGAGGAGATGACAGGCAAGCAAAGTACTGTTAATGCACATGTTTTGGGTTTTTTTTTTTTAAACTTAAGATAATCTAAAAGGATACAGAAAAAAAAGCTTTTTTTTTTAAGTTGTTTGTTTTGGACGAGGTGGATGCCAAGAATAACGACCAGCCTTTGATAGCAATGATCCGTGAAAAAACGCAATGTGTAGGCTCACGGGCCAAACTTAGATCACAGATATTCTGCACAAATCTCTTTTTTTTTCCCCTTAACTCTGATGTGTGTTTGTGTGTGCATGCACGTGTGTGTTTGTGCATGTACGTATGTGTGTGTGTGTGTGTGTGTGTGTGTGTGTGTGTGCACGCATGCACGTGTATGTGTGTGTATATGTATGTGTGTGTGCATATGTGTGTGTGCGTGCGTGTGCGTGTGTGTGTGTGTGTGTGTGTGTGTGTGTGTGTGTGTGTGTGTGTGTGCGCGCCTGCCCGAAGAACGAAGCCACATGCAGCAGGATTCCGCGCGGTCCGTGAGAGCCCTGCTGATTTGCTGAGGAAAATCAAAAAAGCAGCGTGCGGACATCAAAAAAAGCCCTCTTCAGCGGGACAGATCCCAGACTGAAGCATCAACTCGGGGGTAATTACGCGAAAACGTGCCGACTAACGTATCTAGTGGCAGAGTTGAGAGTTTCCCGAAATTTCTCAGAACAAAGAGTTTTATTTAAAACTAACCTCAGCGCTGTCGACAGTTGAAACATTCTAAGGTCGATCTCACAAACGCGAAACCCCCCAAAAAAACAAAAAAACAAAAAAACAAAATCCTCAGTGATTGTTAAGTCTGTATCAAGAGTAAGAGCCAAGTTCATTCAAAAGGCAAATGATGCTACCGCAACAAGAGTTATTTTTAAATCTTGTTTCTTTCCAGTTTTTCCCTATAGTCTAGGGCTGTATTTTGCACTGTGTGTAGAATGGGTGTGTGTGTACATGTGTGTGTACGTGTGTGTGTGTGTGTGTGTGTGTGTGTGTGTGTCTGTGTGAGTGTGTTTGTCTGTGTGGTGGGTGGATGTACGCGCGTGTGAATATGTGTGTGTGTGTGTGTGTGTGTGTGTGTGTATGTACCTTGGCTGGGCTCCTGTCCTCCATAGGTGTGTGTGGTGAGGTGGAGATGCCGTCTCCCAGTAGGAAACCCAGTCGTGTCATCAGCTCCTGAGCGGCATGGGAAGAGCCGGGCTGAGCCGGTGAGAGCAGTTCTGTTTTACACACACACACACACACACACAGCAGTGTTAGAGGAGAATCTACATTTAATACATTGACTATAACACTGACATACATGCTTCTCTCTAATTAGTCTGCATTACAACAATAAAAGCAAGTCATTTACACAAGTCGCTAAAACTCTCATTGCAGCTACACAGTACCCCTCATGTATATTCAGTGCTGAAACACACACACACACACACACACACACACAGCTGTGTAAGTATCACACGTCCTGTCTCACCAAGATCCCGGCACCAACTGTAGCCCTCTCAAATATCCTTCTCTCTGCACTGTTCTCTCCGTCTCTCTCTCTCTCTCTCCCTCTCTCTGCTCCATCGCCTCCTCTCTCTGAATGAATCTGTCTCTCTTCCCTCCCTCCCATCTCTCTCTCTCTCTTGCTCCACTTGATCTCCTCCCCTTTGAATAAATTCTCTCTCTCCCTCTCTCTCTCTCTCTCTCTCTGCTGAGGCGGTGCAGACAGGTGTTCTATAGGTTTGGTATGCTAGTACTTACTGTGCTCTCCACTGTGTGAAGCTTCAGAGATCCCTGACCTGAAATGCACTAGATAATATAAGAATCTGACTGAACCAGTTCTCTCTCTCTCTCTCTCTCTCTCTCTCTGTATGTGTGTGTGTGTGTGTGTGGCAGTTTACCACTCATAGTGAGAGGACAGGCTCTGAATCTAAATGAGTGGAGATCTGGCTGCAGTCAGCAGGGCATCTCTGCATCTCTGGCCGTTCAGGTTCACACACACACACACACACACACACACACACACACACACACACAGAGGAGTGGAGCTATTCACCACTGCCTGCACATCTGCCCAGCTGCAGAATAGCTAAGAGCATGTCCACTTAAGCATCATAGATTTGCTGTCAACACCGGACCGCTCTGTTTTACGGATCTGTCAGTGTACAGACAGACAATGCCAAAGACACAAGCACATCAAACCCAAAATCACAATTCACTTAACCATAAACACACACACCCTAAACCCCAAATCATGACCCACTTCACCGTAAGCACACACACACCCACGCAAACACACACACACACACACACACACAGAGCATGTCACGTTTACATAATTACACTATGTAAATGAGTGTGCATGCGTGTGTGTGTGTGAGAGAGCCTGGATCATCCCTGGGGGAGAAATGGGGCAAAGGGCCACAATAAATTTCCATACTGCATTATGTCAGCAAATACCTCCCTCTCCCTTTCTCTCTCTCTCTCCCTTTCCCCTCCTCCCCTGTATCCAACGCTGGCTGGCCATCAATCTGCTCCCACACCACACCAGTTCATCACTTACGGATGTTGTCGACGAGACCACACGAAGATTACGTGACCTAATCACGTAAATAAATGATTTATTACCGTTTATTAACGCTGAACTAAACATCAGTGCCACCTATTCATCTAATCACTCTCAACTGAACCTTAAGCTCCGCACGCAAAGGACGACTGAGTGACACTGTAAAGGGGGGTTTTGTTTGTTGGCTATAAAAACCAAGAACGAAACACAAAACAATGATGTTTGAAATGCTTAACATCCGTACAAAATCCATTCTCTGTCTATTGACTGGAGTGTATTCAACATATTTCTCAGTTTGGCTTGAGAAAACATTTAAATAAGGCTTGGCTTCATGAAATGAAAAGTTACTAAATAAATGTTCCTGTTTTGGATCGCTTTTTATCTGAGAGCAGAAATGTTGCTCTCAGGGAGAAAAAAAAAAAAACAACAACCTCATAAAGGACTGCATATTTTTTCTTAATGCATTTTCAATGGGACTTGGACTATGAAGCCAGATCATTGTTGAATTGAATTCCAGTTTATCTGCGTTTGCCAAAGGACACAGGCCTCCCAGTGAGCTGGGCCACGTCTTTCATCACTGGACGGATTATGTACCCGCTCAGACGTCTCCTCCGCAAACACGTGTTAGCGTTAGCTTGTTTATACTGGAGCGGCGCGCAGAGGGGCTGCTAGCGCGTAGCGGCTAGTCGGTGAACGCTAGCGCGAACCAACCCTTCCGGAGCGGTCGTGAATTCTCCGTCGCTCGGGCGAGGTGGGACGTGTTTCGTCCAGTGCATCTCAAAAGACAAGAGGATAGAAAAATGCCTATGATCTTGTTTACCGAAGTTACGAACTAACTGCAGTTTGAATATTGTTTCGTTGAAGTAGAAACAGGGGGTTGTTTTTTTGTTTTTGTTTGGGGGCGGGGCTTGCTGCCTTTATTAGGAGAGAAACCGTTTTAAATTCTGCAAATGATTTTTTTATTTCTCAAGCCAGATGTTATAATTTACCACCTGCTTGCGACAGGACAACAGCAGCACTTTGCTTATTCTCGGAGCTGTCTGCGTCCTCCTGACAGACACTCTTAAACTGTTCGACCTGTTCTCCTGACAGATCTTCACCTGTCCATTGGATGGTATACATCTGATCCGCTGTTCCTTTTCAAGGTCACTCCGGTTTTCCTTCACTCAAAAACTGATGCAATCTGTTTGCATGCTAAAAAGCTCCCCCTCCATCCTCCTCCTCCACCACACCTCCCTCATCCACTCCTCTCTCTCTCTCTCTCTCTCTCTCACTCTCTCTCCCCCTTGTAGAGGCCGCTAATAAGCGCTTTTCTGTGTGTGTGTGTGTGTGTGTGTGTGTGCGTGTGTGTGTGAGAGAGAGAGAGAGAGAGAGAGAGAGAGAGATGAAAATCTGGAGAAACAGAATGAGAACTGCTCTCAAACAGGTGCCCACTCATCTAGTCCAATTCACAGACCTGTATACAACGCCAGCACCTGACGAGTCTCACTGCTAGATTTATGGCTCATCTTCTCCGTATTCATCCTGACTGCCTCAAATCCATTTTTTACAGTCATCAACGCCTGTAATCTCAGAGCATGAGAAGTTTCAGGATGGAATTTCTTAAAAAAAAAGAACCCTTCAGACTGTCTCAAAATGCGCCTGTTTGAAAGGATGAATGAAAAGATTTCTTAAGACGTTTGTGGTTTGGGTCTTCTGTGAGAGGGAGGGGTACATTTCTTGTTTGAGAGGGTCAAAATTGAAGACCCCATGCCATATGGATACACTTAGTATCCCAGGGCCCACACAAATACGCACACACACACACAAATGTTTGTCTGTATATCTTATCTGAGGCTTCCCAACAACTTCCATTCTTCTCCAACTTAAAATTAATAACGTAACCTTATCCGTGACCACAACCAAGTAAATATTTGGGTGCTTTTTTGTTTTAACAGTAACAACAAAGTCTTTTTGAAAATGTCCCCACAAGCTGCGTGTTTCACTTGTTCAGATATTTATGTGGTCGTGCGGACATCTGGTCCACAGAGTGTCATGAGAATGTACACACACACACACACACACACACACGCAAGCACACACCAAAAACGCACAAGCACACACAAACAAAACATAAACACACGCACGCACACAAACACACACATGTGCACGCACACACACAATCACAAACACAAGCGCACACAACCACACACACACATACACACACCTGTACACTTTGACACCAATATAAGAGCACAGTGGAATACTCGTGTGATGCCACAGTCCTACCCCCAATAAAAAGCCCACAGTTCACTCTCAGCACATGCTAGCCAATCTCAATCTCATTCTCCTTCTGCAGAGAGAGAGAGAGACACAGAGAGAGAGAGAGAGAGAGAGAGAGAGAGAGAACTGAAAACTCATGCTCTCTGTGTTCTCAGCGGTGAAGCGCAGAACACGCTCACATTCTGCGGTTCTGTCACTACCTTCTGTTAGAGACGTGACCACTTCAAGACATCCATCAGTAGAGGGACACCGGCACGTGTGCGCCTCCCATCTGATAAAGACTCTCATTTCCGCACAACATCTCCAGAGCGTCCTTTTTGCAACGCACACGCGCGGAGAGATCTGCCGAACACGGCGAGGCCCAAAAAGCCAGGCCCTTCTAATGGACCGAGGAGAGCCACTCGAAATCTCTCTCTACAAAGCCAAGCGAAGAGGGCGGAAGACGGAGAGAATGATCAAAGCGCGTCTTAAAACGCCACGCGTTTCTAAAAGGACGACACGATGCAGGTACAATTAAGAGGTTTGATGAAAGATGAACACTTGTGCCAGATATACTGTATTAACAAAAAAGAAAGAAAGAAAGAAAGAAAGAAAAAAAGAAAATCTAAGGCATCCATAAAGGCTGGGGTAGAGGATAAGAATAAAAAACTTTTATTTTATCCAGCTATTACTTATAGGAATTAAAATATCACACTTCCTTTAACCAAAGGCATGATGAACTAAGGTTGCTGAGCCCACAGTTAATGGAGTTGACCTGTGAGATTTTGCAGGCAGATTTCGTTTTGCTGTGAGTATGAATGGAAAATAAAAAGTCAGAAGTCTAAAAGAGAAAACGCACAACAATAAAGAACTATTGTCGCTTTCACCCCCATCAAATGGGCCATGGTGCAGATATAAAGCCAATTTATTAAAAAAAACAAAAAAAACAACTTGGTTTAACAATCCTTGTCTAAGCTTGAAAGTACAGTGGTCCTCACGTCTAAGCATGAGAAAAATGCCAATTTCCCAAATGCCTCTGAAAATGTCCCACCAATATTTCAACAATATCTCCTCGCTCATCTGCC
>NC_044502.1:5858951-5883951 GCF_902362185.1 Chanos chanos | reverse complement strand
CATTAAAAAAAAAAAAAAAAAAACTTCAAACGGTCTGAAACCAAAGCATGTTTTTGCTAATTTGCTTCACTGTCAGTCAGATGAAAACCATATGACAGGGTGGTGTTGGAAAGACACACGCGCGCGCACACACACACACACACACACACACACACACACACAGAGCAGAAAATGAAGACTTTTTTTTGTGAGAGGATGGTGCTCTCTTCCTCACGACTATCACATTATACACGATATGTACAAATAAACACAACTTCGAGTCTTGTCCTTCTTGCCCTTAAACTACGGCATAAATCAACCTCATTTACCATTGTATATATAGAAGGGTTTTTTTTTTTGCTGTTGTTGATGTTTAAAGAAAACATCCATTCATATTTCTTTTCCACAGATTCCAGCTGGACTTTGTTCGGATCCGACCGCTGCTTTTCAAAAGCAAGAAATCTCATTAGCGTGATCGTTACAAATAGCTGTGTGTTTTTTCTTTTCTCTCTCTCTCTCTCTTTCATTTGGGTCGAAATAACCGCAGTGAAAACAGACTGCCCAACTGACTGCCATGGACTGAGGTCCAAATGTAATACAGAACCCATTCACCACAAACTCTCTCTCTCTCACACACACACACACACACATATACTTACACAAACACAAACAGAAACGCACACGCACGCATGCACACACACGCACACGCACACACACACACGTACCCAAAGTCACACAAGCTCACACAAACTCACAATTATATACAATATATAGACACTAACTTGCAAGTAAGCACACACACGCACACACACACCCGCGTGCACACACACATGCACATACACACAAACTCACACACACACACACACACACACATACATACACAAACACACACACACACACACGCGCGCACACACATACACACAAACAAACACACTTCCGACTCCTCTGGGGACATGTGAGAATAATTTTGTTTAAAATTCCAAAGCAAACACTCTGGCCAAAAGTGTTTGAAGCAGTCATATATTATCATGGATATTTTGATATCATTGCTAAATTTGAAATGATTCAAAAATGCTGTTTCTTTTCATTCATTTGCACTTCCTAGAACTCCCAGAACTACACAGTTTTCTTGAAACACATTAAACAAGCACCACGTGCTTGTGTGTTTGTGTGTGTGAGAGAGAGGGAGAGAGAGACAGAGAGGAACTACTTAAATTAATAACAGAAAAAAACACAAAGTGTTGTAGATGAAAGTCTGAGGACAGCGAGAGACTTACACTCCACACACAGCTGCCTTATATGTGTGTGTGTGTGTGTGTGGGAGAGAGTGTGTGTGTGTGTGTGTGTGTGTGTGTGTGTGTGTGTGTGTGTGTGTGAGTGTGTGTGAGTGAGAGTGTGTGTGTGTGTCTGCCCTGCAGCGAGAGCGCAGATGGTTACCACGGTTTTCGGCCTCCCACACATCCTGTTGCTGGATTAACCAGGGTCACAGTAGAAACGAGTGAAGTGAAACCTCTTCTTTTTGTTTTGCTTTTTTGTTAATGAAACGCTGGTGGATTCGCAGTGCAGAGGCTCAACACAAGCGCTAAACGCGAGGAAATCTGAAGCAGCTGAACGCGTCTCTCAAATTCACACACACGTCGGTGACAGGGGCCAGAGTCTGGATCCATCACGTTCTCTCACTCGCTCATGTGCACAACTTCCCAACGCCGATGTTCGTCTGGCCAATAATTGCGCTGGAATAATGACGAGACAGAAATACGAGTAGAGATCGTGATACGAACGATCATTGAGCAGACCACTGCATGGAATTCCGGTCAAGTTAACCGAGATCTGCATCATTTTCCCATCTGACAGGTTTTTTTTGATCGTCTGTTTTGTTTTGTTTTTTTAGGGGGGTGGGGGACTGATTGCTATCGCCAGTTTCATTTTTTGCGCCGCGTTAGTCTGAATCTGATCCTCGGTAATAACGGCCCTCGCGAGACAGGACGCCTAAAACGATTAGAATATCCCACACGCTGGAGATAACTCCTCATTTCCGTTTAAGAAAAAAAAACCGCCCAGGAGTCCAGCGCACGCCGAAGGGTCCATTAATCACCGGCTAAATATTAAATATCTGATGATTAATCATTCAGATGTGAAAGTCTGAAACCTGTCAAGGTTGGAAGGACACAAAAAAAGTTTATTTTTAGTCAGGGAAAAAGAGAGAGAGGAGACAGAACCTTGAGGTAGTCTTGTGGTGTTTAGTAGATTCTTACAATTAATATTCACAATGCATCATTAGATTCAGTGTTTCCTTAGTTGCCTGAGAACATAGATGTCTTGCACATACATCACATGGACAAATTAAAGTAAAAAAATAAATACTTTGAAAATAAAGGGAAAGAAATGAAATGAAATTTGTGGAGAGTGCAATAAAGTGATCATTTATCAAAGGAGATACTAGTTCTGATGTTTCCTGAAGATTTCTTTAAAAAAAAAAAAAAATCCCACGGAAAATACCACAAGAGTACACAAACAAACAAAAAAACAAACAAGAATGGAATGGAATCTGAAAAGTGCAACACGCATCTTGATGGCATTTAGATTCTCTGAAAACACACACACACATTTCATCCTACACTTCCATCTGTGATGTTTACCTCTGTATAAAAGGTAGCAGCAACGTGATGTAAAGAGTCTTTTCAGGAGCGAAAAGATTCGAGGGCCCAGCTTTATCACCATAGACCACGCACATATACATCTGAGCTGATCCATCTGCTGCCGCCATGGAGCTGAGTAAATATAGACAGTTCCACTGTGCTCTTGGCAACACAACACAGACCCACGTGGTTTTTAAAGCTTTAATTTGGTATATATATCTGGTTTAGGCCGTCCGCTGCACTGGGGAGTCTGGTCAATGTAAATGATACATAAGAGTCCAGCGTTCGGCTTTAAAGTTTGAACCGGGAGCGCTGACCAGAGAGGACCGGGGCATGGAAAAGCTATTCTCTCAGTCAGAGCCTTTTCTGGCCCTCACATACAAATGCAACCACAGTATAAATCAGAAAAGTTTTCTCATAAATTGATCTGTCCGTCTTAGACAGGACTCTCTCTCTCTCTCTGTCACTCTCTCTCTCTCTGTCTCTCTCTCTCTCTCTCTCTCTCTGTCTCTCTCTCTCTCTCCCTCTGCCTGCCTCTCTGTCTGGCTGACTGTCTGTCTTTTCCCTCTTGTCCACTGAAGGTTCCATCCTCTCCTTTTCCCCCTAACACTGTCTCTCTGCCTTCCTCCCTCTCCCTCTCTCTCTCTCACTCACTCACTTGCTCTGCCCCTCTCTCTCTCTCTCTCTCTCTCTCTCTCTCTCTCTCTCTCTCTCTCTCTCTCCCTCTCCCTCTCTCTCTCTCACTCACTCACTTGCTCTGCCTCTCTCTCTCTCTCTCTCTCTCTCTCTCTCCCTCTCCCTCTCCCTCTCTCACTCACTCACTTGCTCTGCCCCTCTCTCTCTCTCTTTCTCTCTCTCTTACTGATTAATACACATGTTCTGCAGATTCCTGCCTCTGATGGAGTTAAGGGGCAGAGAGTAACAGAGGGCTTTGTGGGAGATTAAGGTCTGTAGGCCTCGTTTTGTAGTAAAATGAGAAAAGAGAGGAACTGTTCTCATGTGGTTCTCCACAACTCCACAGCAATCTTTTCATCATGACCTCGAGAAAAAAAAAAAAAAGAAACATGGAGGAACCTACACAAGCACTGCTCAGTTTACCAGTGGGAAGGAGGGCCCCTCTGAAAACACGCACACGCGCACACACACACACACACAGACACAAACACAAACTGACAAACACATATACACACACACACACACACAAAAACACATATATACACCACACACACACACACACACACACACACACACAGACACACACACACGCACACACACACACACACACACACACACACAGACATATACACACACACACACACACACAAACACACACACACACACACACACACAAACACAAACACAAACACACGCACGCACACACACACACACACACACACACACACACACACTCACAAACACATATACACACACTCATAAACACACACAAACACACACAGACACACATTCACACACTCGCAAACACATACAAACACACGCACACATACACACACACACTCATAAAAACAATTAAACGCACACACACACACACAGAGTGAGAGAGAGAGAGAGAGAGAGAGAGAGAGAGAGCAAGAACCACACACAAGAAAAACAAAAAATTGCACAGACCTGAAATTCTCATATTTGTGAAAGAGACGGGGCCGTGAATGATTAGACAGATAAAATCAGTCAGCCCTGACTTAAAGCCTCATTAAGTCTCAAAGTGAATTGACTCGGTTTCAAATCAACATCCTGTTTGGTTTTCAATCACCCAGTGAATTTTAATGAGCACCACGTCTTAATTACTCTCTTAATTGGATCATTTAACTGTCACTAACACTGCATGGTAAAGCATTTGGAACTGATCAGGGGGAAAAAAAAGAAAAAAAAGAAATATCAAACTGAAACTTTTCGTTTTGTTTGTAAGAGAAAGGAAAGAGAGGGATGTAGGAGGAAAAAAAGAAGGATCCCACTGGGTTTGTATGGAGAGAGAGAGAGAGAGAGAAGATCACAGCTGAGCTAACAGCAACAGGCATCTGCCTCAGTCACTAAACACAACTGTGCTCAGCTACCAATAATATACAATACGCTACACTATAATACACTCCACTCCACTAAACTATAATACACTACACTACACTACACTATACTATAATACACTACACTACACTATACTATAATACACTACACTACACTACACTTTAATACACTACACTTTAATACACTACATCATAATAAAGTAAATTGTAATACACTACACTACACGACACTACATTAAACTCACTAAACATGACTATTCAACCGTCAGTAATATACACTGCACCCCACTACACTATAATACACTACACAACACTAAACATAACTGTGTTCAACTACCAATAATAAACACCCCACTACACTATTATACACTACACCACACTAAACATAACTGTGTTCAACTACCAATAATAAACAATACACTCCACTAAACATAACTGTGTTCAACTACCAATAATAAACACCACACTACACTATAATACACTACACTCCACTAAACATAACTGTGTTCAACTACCAATAATAAACACCACACTACACTATTATACACTACACCACACTAAACATAACTGTGTTCAACTACCAATAATAAACAATACACTCCACTAAACATAACTGTGCTCAACTACCAATAATAAACACCACACTACACTAAACATAACTGTGTTCAACTACCAATAATAAACACCACACTCCACTAAACATAACTGTGTTCAACTACCAATAATAAACACCACACTCCACTAAACATAACTGTGTTCAACTACCAATAATAAACACCACACTACACTAAACATAACTGTGTTCAATTACCAATAATATACAATACACTACACTATAATACACTACACTACACTACACTATAATACACTACACTCCACTAAACATAACTGTGCTCAACTACCAATAATAAACACCCCACTACACTATAATACACTACACTCCACTAAACATAACTGTGCTCAACTACCAATAATAAACAATACACTACACTATAATACACTACACTCCACTAAACATAACTGTGCTCAACTACCAATAATAAACACCCCACTACACTATAATACACTACACTCCACTAAACATAACTGTGCTCAACTACCAATAATAAACAATACACTACACTATTATACACTACACCACACTAAACATAACTGTGTTCAACTACCAATAATATACAATACACTACACTATTATACACTACACCACACTAAACATAACTGTGTTCAACTACCAATAATATACAATACACTACACTATAATACACTACACTACACTATACTATAATACACTACACAACACTACACTATAATACACTACACTATAATACACTACACTACACTACACTATAATACACTACACTATAATACACTACACTACACTTTAATACACTACACTACACTACACTATAATACACTCCACTCCACTAAACATAACTGTGTTCAACTACCAATAATAAACACTACACTGCACTAAACATAACTGTGTTCAATTACCAATAATAAATACTACACTACACTACACTATACTATACTACAGACAGGAGCAAGTTACTCTCTTTCCCATAAACGTTTCTCTCTCTCTCTCTCTCTCTCTCTCACACTCTTTCCACACGAAACACAGACACATACACACATGCATGCATACACGCAGACACACATACGCACACACACACGGGCATACATGCCTACATGCACACACACGCACACACTCAGATCTCTGTCAAGCTCATTGCCTCACCGAGCAGACTCCTGGGGATTCATTCTTTTGTACTGAACATTAAACAGGTGGTTTGACTGTGGAGATCAACCTTTACACGACCCCCAGACCAAAGCCAGCTCAGGACCGCCTCCAAAGCCAACACTGCCCTTCAGGAGCATCAGTCCACGACAGAGCAAAATCCCTGACTAAGTCTAGTCCTGAGCACATCAAAACAGTCAATGCCACCAAGAAGAACAGCAGAGAAAGAGAGAGAGAGAGAGAGAGAGAGAGAGAGAGATTTTGGCTTATACAAAAATGATTTAATATGTTTCTTGACCAGCAACATCCATCATGTCCCTAACTGGGGAGGGGCAGACACAAGGTTTCTGTAGCGTCTGGCATCAAAATACAAACTTTCCATGGCTTTCTCTTCGATTCGCCCTGGGACACACTAATGCTGTTCACAGAACCATATGAAAGGGACATTACAAAGCCCACTGGAGGGACTCTTTCTCTCTGACTCTCACTCGTTCGTTTTCAAGGCATAGATCCTACAGTGCTGTCCATCAGAGTGGTCCATCTGAGGAGAGGCCTTTTTCCCGCCGGTCCAGTGGTCAGTGCTGGTGAGAGTCCACCCTCGTCCCCGCTTCATTTGTTTTTAATTTGTCTTTTTAATCTCTCTCTCTCTCTCTCTCTCTCGCTCTCTTTCTCTCTCTCTCTTAATTATCCCTTAACTTATGACTAGAACCCCCTGATATTAACACCACACCTTTCATGGTGTCTTCTTTTCAGTCAAGCAGTTCGGCTGACAGTAATCGCCTGAGTGGACAACCGTTGTAAAAAGACATTGTCAAATTTGGCTTAGGTTAGCTCTTTGAGGGAGCATTTTTGTGATTGGGAGAGGGGGGGTTGAGGGGGCGGGGCTCTGGGCCCCGTTTTTGAGTGGAATATCAAATCAGGTAAGGATCAGGTACGACGTCATCGGTGATGCTGTTGTTTTGGAGGTGACTGATTCTGTCCCGTGCGGTCGACTTCCATACACTCGATGAAGAGGCTTGTCAGAGTTCTCATTGTGAAATGGAAACGCTGAAGTTGATGATGTTCACAGCGACTGCTTCACTCCCTGCAGTAAAAGCGCAAACCACGCACGCTGTCGGCGTGAAGAAAGAATCGCTATTTCAAAAGCAGCAGGATGCAGTGTCTCTCTAATTTGACAACAGACCCAAATAGATTGTGTGTGTGTGTACGTGTGCATGTGTGTGTGCCTGTGCGTGTGTGTGTGTGCGTGTACGTGTGTGTGTGTGTGTGTGTGTGTGTGTGTGTGTGCGTGCATGTATTTTGTTCCCCACAACCAACATAAGGTGCTAATAAATGCTTTATGAGAAATATGCTGAAATCAGGGACACATAGTTGAGCAGTATGTGTGTGTGTGTGTGTGTGTGTGTGTGTGTGTTTGTTTGTGTGTGTGTGTGTGAACATCAGATCTCAATGGGCAAATGAGTGACATTTTTTTCAACGCTCTGTATTAGAACCAAGGGGAGTTCACCAAAGTCAGTAAACAAACTTAAACTCCAGAGGTTAAACTAGTTTCCTGTTGACTGAGGTTTGGCAAAGCAAATGTGTGACTGCATAATGTCGGTAAAGTAAACTGAACTGAGATGCACTGAACAGAGTCAAACAAAAGTGAATTAGAAGTGATCTGAACTGAACTGAACTTGGATTAACTGAACTGAACTCAATGGAACTGAATCAAACCAAACCGAATCAAATCATCTTGAGTTGAAATGAATCAAACTGAACTGAACTGGATTGAACTGAATTGCAATAAACTGAGCTGGACTGACCTGATCTGTACTGAACTGAACAGAACAGGACAGAACTAAACAGTTCTGGATTGCGTTGGACTGGGCAAAGAGAGCATGATTCACTCAACTCAAGTGCTAACGGGAAAATTCAGACACATCTTCATACATCAAAAGCAAACTACACCGCAAGATGAAGAACCTCGTGCCTTATGTGGGTTAGGTGCTGTTTGTTTGGCTCGATTCAAACTTGGCGTGACACACTTAAGAGACTGAGTGAATTTGCATTGCTGGGACTGGCACAGCTGTGCTGAATGAGGCTAATTGAAGTTGTTCCACTGAGAGGTTGTGAGAAGGATGACAGAATGAGGGACAGCAGCAGCGCTGAGTTAAGTTCACTTTTCAGTCACACAGGATCGTTAAGATTCAGTAGAACTTAATGGAGCTCAAACCCTCAATGTGACCCAAAGGAGAGCAGCCCTCGCGTTATGACCTCAGCCGTTAGATGATGTCATAATAGGAGAAAGTTCCGAGAGAGTTTTCCTCACGGTTAGCGTCAGTGAATCACAAATTTGGCTGAATCAAGAGGATCAAATTGCAGTCGAAATCCATTGTGCATTTTGGAGTAGGAAACTGTAACAATGAATGCATAGGAGAGAGAGAGAGAGAGAGAGAGAGAGAAAGTGTGTGTGTGTGTGTGTGTGTTCAAAGCTTGTGCAACCTTTCATAGCATTTTCTTTCAATGACAGTTTAAAGTGGGCAAGTCTCAGCGTGATACAGCCTTTCCAGCAGCTAACTGCCACCACACACCTAAAGAGAGCCAGTTTCACACCGTCAAAAGAGCTAAGCCAAGCCTGTCACATCTATCAGAGCCAGCCATTTGCACTGGAGGTGCACCGTGTCCCGACCCCGCTGGCTTCTGAATGTGTCTCACTGCCGAGGGGCAGGACACACAAAAATACTGACAGAAACTGAGGTGAGCGTTTATATATAATTCAAATGGTCTCTCTCACTCTTAATATCCCACACACACACACACACACACACACATACGCACACAGACACACACACACACACACAGAAACACACACACACGCACACACACACACACACAGAGACACACACGAGGTCCAGACTAAGAGCGTAATGAAACATTGTCACGACGTCCCACCTCTCTCGACACCTTTCAGTCTTACCTGGGTCCCTCTGTCCCCCTCTCCCTCCTCCATCTCTGCCTTTCTTCAGTACGGCCTTAAACATGACGGGATCTACGTGTTTCTTTTTCTCTGGCTCTGCAGAGAGAGAGAGAGATAGAGAGAGAGAGAGAGAGAGAGAGAGGGAGAGAGGGAGAGAGAGGGAGAGAGAGAGAGAGAGAGAGAGAAAGATGTACAGTTTCATGAGGACAGAAGAGTGCAGAGGAGTTGGGTGTGTGTTTTGATTTAATCATTCTGAAGTTTGTTTTGCTGCTGTTGCTAATTTCCTTTCACTCTTCTCCAGTCCCTCATATTTTTTCGCACTCCCCTTCTCCCTTTTAAGGACGAATGTTGGGTCCTCGTATCACTGATACATCATCAGAACATTCAGTAATTCTAGTGAGTCACTAACTGTCTCTCTTGTAAGACAATGTAGATATTGAAATGATCTTGTGAGTGAGTGTGTGTGTGTGTGTGTGTGTGCGCGCGCGCACGCGCACGTATGTGTACATGCATGTGTCTACATAATATTTAGATATGAGTGCTAACCTGTAATATGATCTACGAAATAAAAAAAAAACTTTAAACCTTCAACAAACAAACTTTAGTTTCCTTTAATGCACGTTATAAAAGAGAGAGAGAGAGAGAGAGAGAGAGAGAGAGAGAGAGAGAGAGAAAGAGAGAGAGAGAGAAAGAGAGAGAGAGAGAAAGAGAGAGAGAGAGAGAGAGAGAGAGAGAGAGAGAAAGAGAGAGAGAGAGAGAGAGAGAGAGAGAGAAAGAGAGAGAGAGAGAGAGAGAGAAAGAGAGAGAGAGAGAAAGAGAGAGAGAGAGAGAGAGAGAGAGAGAGAGAGAGAGTTATAAAAGCACCTCAAACCACTACCCAGATTTAACGGTGCAGATCAGGCCTACATCCACTGTCAAATCTGCATTGGGGGAAAACTAGCACACTCCTGTCCTTCACGAGTGCACACTACGTTCCACACAGACAAACCTCAGCTTCACACTCCTGGCTGCAGTATTTCTCAGACAATCGCAGGAAATACCGACACGTCCAGCCACGCTGCCACACTGTCCCAAAAATAGAGGGTGTGGATGTGCCCCCCACCCCCAATGCCAACCCTTATCACAGCGGCTGGGCACACAAGCCTGGAGCGCCCGCCTCAGGGTGTCATTCCGTCTGGGGCTTAATCTGACGCGGTGAAACATTCCGAGGTCCAAACAGCGGTCCCTATGGAAACGCTTCCTCCGCGTTTTCTGTCGGAGGTGGGGGTGTGTCGGAGGTGGGGGTCACAGCTACCGTTCAGTCACAGCTACCGTTTCCTCGGCCCGTCAAGCGTCACTTCATTCAAAACTCTAGCCCGAGTGACAGCTCCTGACGAAACACAGGGCCTGAGACTAATCCCTGTATCTAAGGACGGTGGGGGGTGGGGTGAGGTGGGGGGGTGGTGGTGGTGGTGGTGGTGGTGGTGGGGGTTCATGATACACTATCTCCAGGAGATAAAGCCTCCCCCCCCAAAAAAAAAGACACTCTCTCAGTGTGAATGAACGCAGGAAGCTGATTTGGCACGGTGACATCATTCAGACAGCGAACACTCTTGCCCGCACTTCCCTCAGAACGCCATCTTCCCTACCTGGACTCTCACTTATCCAGACTGAACGCTCCTCCAGAGAGGAGCATACAGGACCTGAAGTGAGTCTGAAGTGGTTTCAGACCTTTTTTTTTTTTTTTTTTTAAGACTGCAATCAGCATGGAGGTGTGGGGGCAAATATGATGTCACCAAAGCCACGAACACTTAACGCGCCATGCGAAGCACCATGCGAAAGGAAAGCCAATAAGATTGCTAGTCGTAGCCAAAACTCATTTAAAAAAGAAAAACAACTTGTGCACACAGTTCTCCTCAGTCTATATCAGATAAATGTTCTGTGTCTACATATAACCTACCTAACAGGCCAAGAAATGAGGTTTTTAAACGAAATAACTTCCAAAACGTGTGTCCTTGAGAGGCCTACACAAGCTAAGGTCTCCATAACCACCAGACTGTAAAAAAATAAAATAGACGCTATTTCGCTATGGTTTACACTCCAAACTTGTCATTACCTTCTAAAGGTCTGTCCTAAAATGGCTATGGTCTTACACACACACAAACAGGCACGCACACACACAAACGCACACACACACACTCAAAACAGAGTTTGAGTTTGATTTAGTAGTAAAACAACTCTGGAATTATTAAAAGAACATCCATGAGGTTTTGGGGTTGAGGCCGAAACGTCATCGACAGCTTTACCCGTCCTGAAGTGGGCAGGGCTCCAAACTCTGGTGCCTCAAGGGCAGACAAAACTGTATGTGTGAGGCCAGGCCATCTGAGCTATGGAGACAGACCCTCCGTTTTGGTCAGACAGATAAACAAAGCCTACCTCAGTTACTGAACTAACCCGACACAGCACTCTAATCACAAGCCACTTAGAGACAGAGAATGGAAATGTGTGTGTGTGTGTGTGTGAGAGAGAGAGAGAGAGAGAGAGAGAGAGAGAGACAGAAAGAGAGAGAGGGTGAGAGAGAATTCCCACGTGATACAGTAAGATGTCCTTTATGTCCTTTCTGAAACTTTATGAATGGACCACAGCTCCAGAACATGACTGACTAGATAGGCATCACTCCAAGATTTATTTAGCTCAATATCACCGAGACATGTAACGTCTCTTTCACTTGCCAGCAACATGGATTACAACTGGTACATTACAGCTATCTTGACCAATCACTGAGGATGTTACTGTTTTGCTGTAACTATAGCAACGAGCACAAACCAGGAGGGCTTTAGTTTTGATCGTATGAAGTCAAGATGCGTGAAGAACTGTTGCGAGAAGAGACGGCACAAACACGTGTGCCCATGGGTTCCAAAAACCAACGACGCATGCAATTGCTAAGCAACCGCAGCCCGGCTTTTCCTATGGCAAACTCTAATGGCTCCTCTGGAATTGATTAGACTTCCTTGGGCTGAATGGGACAGCGCTTGATTCTCACAAGCTGTCGTTTGAAAACCCAAAGCGTGTGCAGCAGAATCGGCTGGTTAGGTCTGACGCTAATTGCCTGGATTTGAAAGAGACCACATCCTCTGTGTTTTTATTTTTATTTTTTTTTTCCTGAGCTGTAGGACTCTAAAGGACATGCCTAAACGACAACGTGAAAAGGAATTCACCGAGGCCCCAACTGCCACAGGCTTTAAAAAGAAAAAAAAAAAGAAAAGAAAAAAAAAAGCTTGATGCAAGTTTGTCATGGCATCTCACATCTGATATAAGCTAACTCAAGAGATACTCAGGCAGAAAATAAGAGAATGGTTTCTATGAAAAATATAAACCTTGTATCTGTATCAAGAGACAGAGGATCATCTCCAATCCAGCCACGTGAGTTCACTGTGAATTAGTAACAAGATCAACCCTACCAGTCTGGAAAAACTTAAGAGAGACCTGGCCGGAGAACTGGTTCAAAGCCTTCATGCTCCTTAGCGGCTAACACTGGATCGGATTAGATTAGCTATCACCAGTTATCTCCACGCTAGCTTAGTTTGTAACCCCTTTGGACACTTTATTAAGGTTCCCCCATGTAGCATTTGCTTGGACACATTCCCCTTTGCCTCCAAAACAGACTGAATGGCCTGAAAGAACGTCATAGATTCTGCAGGGCGTCCTGAATGTTCCACAGGGATGGGCCGGTCCCTGTTCACACGACGGTGTCATGCAGCCACAGGGGACCGGATGGTGGTATGTTTAATTTTGCAAATGGTCTCAGCGGTTCCATCTCATTACAAAAGTGCTCTGTTAGGTTAAGGACTCAGCGAGGAGAACTTGCTGTCATGTTCCTGGAGTCAGTCCGGGACAACGCGAGCTCATAAAGGGATGCGACTGCACAGAAAAGCAACTCAGATAAGCTCTGACGTTCAAACGCTGCTAAAACGTTCGCGTCAAGGAACTTAACGTACGCCGAGAAAACACTCCCAACACCACTTCCACTCCCATCACCAACACCACGTGCCACTAACATCAGCCTCACGCACTCAAACTACTTACACCAAATCCCGGCTCTAGGTCACAACGCAAGAGAACGGGGCAATCTCTGTCATCCGCTGATGGTAATCACATGTCCACTGGAGCCAATTCTTCTCTTTTTAGCGGTCAAAGGTCGACCCTGGCACGTTGCCAGCCGGTCCTGTAGTACCACGATAACCAGTGGTGAGATCACTGATCCATACACCGGCGTTGTAAACCGCTGGTCGTGTCTGTTTTCTCTTCACTTGGTAACTTTTAACTCTCCGGTACACCTCCTATCTTCCCTCGACCCCTCTCCTCAGCACCAGTGTTCTGCTCCACAAGACTGCTCCAGACTGGACCCCTCCGTTTTGTTCTTCACACCATCCTCGGTAAACTCCATATGTTGTCGCTTCTGAAAAGCCCAGCGAGGGCGGAGGTTTCTGGAACCTGGCTGTACCGGGACCGGCACATCTGACATCGCTTTATCATTCCGACTTTCCATCGAACAGTAACTCTCAATGCCCCTCTGCCGGTTTTATAGAGTAAGCTGAGACCACGTGACTCAGAGTCTGTAGGAACGATCCCTTTTTTTTATTTTTTTGTGAATGGGGCGGTATGCCTAATAAAAGGCCTGCTAGGTGTACCACTGCCGAAAAATACACGGACCAGTGTTTCCTAGTTCTCACGGCGTGAAAAATGAGTTTGACCCATTAGGGTATACCCTGAGACCTGGGGAGTGTTTGAGATGAAATTGCTTTACAAGGAATAGAGGTACACTCTCTTATCTCATCCATGACCACTAATGTAGTCGTCTTAAGTCACATAGGAGAATCGATGAGCCAGAAAGAGACATATATATATATATATATATACACACACACACACACACATATATATATATATACACACACACACACACACATATAGAAAATTAAACCCTCTCCACAAAACAAAAGATAACTTAATGTCTGAACCACTCTATGAAGAAGCAAACTTAAGTATCTTGTCAAAATTTAACAACACATAACATCTTCAAAATTTAGAAAGGGCTGGCACCGAGACTGACACGAACGAGGGGCTCGTAAAAGCGGGAAAATTATGTGACCTCGCGCATTTTACCATGTCGCACGTGTGTGTGCACACCCAAGAAAGCCGCACATAAAACAGGACCGAGGCACTGCCCGCGACGCTGCTCGCACGTGTCGCTTTTTCTTTGATGTCACTTTTTTTTTTGGTTTAACATCGTGGAGACCCCAAATCTCCTGACCGACCGACCGACCGACAGATTCACAAGAGCTTTTGACACAGTCGGTCAGTGACATCATGGAGTGTCAGTGGTTATTTATGATTTTTCACTTCAATACAGAGCCACAAATGAGTCATGCGATACGCGCGTATACACGTAGAGGCACAAAAGCGCGTTGTGGCGTACGTCACCGTCATGTCCTGCTCAATTAGAAATGGTTTTAGTGGCGTCAAACGGCACATGCCGATACTGTCCAGCTGAGGGGGAGTAAAGGGCTAAAACTGTACTCTATTAGTCTGGATCAAATTACAGACTAGAGAAAAGTGCATTAAAACGTTCGTCTTGGTGTGTCCGCCAGCCAAGTCTAAACCAATCTTTCTCTCTCTCTCTCTCTCTCTCTCTCTCTCTCTCTCTTCACGAGTGGAAAGCTTTGGTCAGAACCGCTGCTGGGCCCAAATGTTTAATGACAGTTTGAGTTGTAGCCTTCTGGTAATTGCATGTTTCCGTGAGTGAGCTGTAATGCCCCAATCTACGCTTAATTGAACCCAAAAAAAAAAAAACAAAAACAACATCCAATCTTATGGCAGAGGGAAAAAAATAGTAAATGACAGACGCAGGCGGCAGAAGAAGAAAAAAAGGGAGGAAATGGGAGGATCAAAGAAAGACATGATTAGAAGTAAGGCCTATAGAAAATGGAGACATCGACATTATGAGCGAGTTGTAGGCTGTACCTCTGCACATCTCCCTTTGCTATCTGAACACATGAGAAAAATATTTTGAGCCAAACAGTCTGCATTGATTTGAATAGAGATTCTAAGTTTTGTTTTTTTGTTTTTTGGGGGGTTTTTGTCCCCCCCCGTGCTAAAGGATGAATGCATACCATTGGTTGGTGTTGCTCAATCGGCAGACGAGAAAAAAAAAAGAAGAAGAAGAAGAAAAAAAAAAACGAGGACAAACGAAAACTAAGTAGGTTTTATGGCTGCAACCTAAGGGAAAATGGCCTTGTTTCCTTTTATGGAAAATCTGGCCTATATAGACTCCTCAGCTAGCTCTCAGTTTCAATAAGAAACACGACACAAAAGTAGACTAAGTTCGAAGCAAGTGCGCAGTCTTCGCATTCGATGCTCTTCTCTCGAGCCTTATACAAACAGAAGTCTTTTCCGAGAGCCCCTGTGTAAAGACGAGAGATTAAAAAGAAAGACGCAACGAAGAAAATATGTTTTCCGTTATAGAGAGCACGTTTATGATGACTCCATACAATTCCTTATTCCAAGCACATAATACACCCTGTGTCACTATCAACCATTCTCGGGCAGCTAGAATATGGAATTATAGAACAGTAGCACAAGACAGTAGCACGTGTCGACTAATAAAATGATACGCTTGCAAAGAATGATAAAGAGTCAGCGAATGGCTTTAGTAGTATCATAGCCAGAGACGTTTAGTTAATTGTTACTGACATGTCAACAACACATGACGGCGCACGTTCCTCGGTCTACATGCTTTATGTCGCTTTACGTTTTCCTTAGATACAGTAACAGAGCACGTAGTTCAAC
Source organism: Chanos chanos (assembly GCF_902362185.1). Taxonomy (NCBI): domain Eukaryota; kingdom Metazoa; phylum Chordata; class Actinopteri; order Gonorynchiformes; family Chanidae; genus Chanos; species Chanos chanos. The sequence goes on along the minus strand of NC_044502.1, from coordinate 5,867,772 downwards.
TCCTTGGTTACAGGCTGTGTTATGTCACTTGTATGCTACACTACATTACACAGTAGGCTATATCGTTTACCGTAGTACATGTCTACAAAAGGCCTATTCATTGAAATGCAGTTGAAATGTGACTGGCGTGTATAAAAGAAAACGTCGTGATTCAATCAAGATTTAACCATCACATGGGAACACTCGACAAACCTTTGACATTGCTGATATTTAAAACTTACCTCTCCCTTTCTTTACAGCTGAGCCTACTTCCAAACTCTCTCTTACACTGAGATATTAACACATTAGTCACATCCTTACTTATCTTGACTGTGTATATCCTCTGTGTGATTTACTGCTTCATTTGAAGTCTTTGGACTGTTGCCTCTGAGCAGGGTGTAATAGACATTTAACAGCCGATTGCGATAAGACATGACCCAACCTTAGCTAAAGACACGATGCCATATCACTAAAGAACACCATCAAATTCAACCCACGCTTCCAACACACGCCTTTTTCCTCACACTCACCTCACGAGCCAAATCAGTGCAAGGAACTTCAGATTCACACACACACACACACACACACACACACACACACACCTGGTCAGATATAGCTTACTCAACCAGCTATGGTTGAGCACAGCCATGCATGCGGGGACCCCCTATAAACATAGGGGGGTAACCATAGCAACACTTCTCTTTTCAGGGTCACCTGAGACACTGTATCTTATTAATCTCTGACCAGTCAAACGTGGCCATGACCAAGAAAAAAAACCCCCAAAAAAACAGTCACGTTCCTCAGAATCAGTCGTCGTGGTAACACAGATTCCCAGTAACAGCCTATTACATTTATTAAACATTGACAAGGATATGTTAATGTCAGTTGACTTCATAGTTTTTGTTTTGATTCTGGAGTTGAGATTATGTTATCTTCAGAGGCGTTATGACTGCTCATTCTATACACAGTAAAACTCATTTATAAATAGTTGTAGTTGAAAAATAATTCCATTCTCTGATCAGCACTGTTAGAAAACAATATTTTTACCTCACGTTGTGCATGCGCTCATGTGTATATACGCATGCACACACACACATGCACACACAGGCACACACAGGCACACAGAGGCACATGCACACAGAGGCCAGAGGCGCACACAGAGGCACACACAACTACTTTCACTCAAACAGCATTAAAAAGTCAAACATTTACTCTGGAATTCCTAACGAGTTAAACAAAGCCAATTAAAATATTAGGTTTGTCATAAAAGAGAACACACATGCATGCATGCATGCACTCTCTCTCTCTCTCTCTCTCTCAAGTATCCTACTCAGATCCAAAACCCAGCAGGGCTTATTGTTTCCAGACACGTGAAAAGGTGAGATTATAATAGTAGACCCCTTGGCGGTAAAACACCCAGACTGCAGTTTTACTCTAATGATGTTTGCTCTAATGAAGCTAAGTGAAGAAGACAGCCAAGAAATACTCGAAAATCTCAGCAAAACTCAATGACTCATAGTTTAAGAGAATAAATAAACGACACTAGATAATCACTGCATTTTATGTTGCATGCATACTCAGCCACTGCTTAAATCAAACCACAAACGCTTTTGACATGAAGGTAGTATAACAGCACCATAAGGTTGTCATGCATCCAAACAGTGTTTTGTTTTTGTTGGGGTTTTTTTTTGTTGTTGTTTTTTTAAGAAAAAGAATAGACTGGAAAAAAGAAACAGTTCTACCTTCGAATCCATCTCACTGCCTAAACACGTTCTATCCCTGAGTGACAAAATACAGTGACAATGAATTCACTTTCAGGCGAATCTTCAGTAATACTCAACGTCAGTTTTAATAACGTTTATATCCGCTCGCTAAAGCTACTTACTATGCTAGTCTTCTGACATATGGTGTGTTATTCACAGAGGGTAACTGTAGGCTAAAGGAGGGGAGGGAAAAAAAGTAACTCCAATTCGGATATGACACAATACTAAACACAACCATACACAGGGGAATATATCTAATTACACAAAGAGACTGAGACATATGGTTCCCAGCATGGCTTGGTAGAACAGTCAATATAGCTTCAAAGAACTTGACACAAACCCGAACAATGGAGGACGGGGCTTTGGAACGCAATCCCCGCTATGCGTACCTCAACTGATATGATTACTCCCAGGCTAAGTGCAACGGTAACAGACAGCCTCTTGAAAACACTGCCTAACTAGAAATCACGGTCCGAAGGAGGCATATCTGTCAGAAAGCCAGCTGGAATACAGTCCAGTTAAAGTAATTACGCTAGTGCCAAGCTAAACTAAAAACTGATCGCGGACCCCACGCTAGTGTTAATGAAAACAAGCTGTCCTTTGTAGCGTTTTATATTAAGTAGTAACTCACTGGTAGTAACACGTGTTGCGAGTTCATTAGGACAGTAAAAATAAGTTTGAAGCGACATTATAATCTACAATGTACTAGACTTGTGAATCTACACAAATATTTGGCTCGGTAAATAGCAATGACGCCAAAAAAGTGAGATTGCATAACACATCTGATAAACAAGTAAAAATCTGATGGCCACTTTGAGTATTGTCTGTGTTGCGTGTGTGTGTTTGCGTGCGTGTGTGCGTGCACACCTGTTGAACGGCAGCTGGCTCCGAGCCATGGGAGCTACCCGGTGACTTTTTACTACCCTAAATTAATCAAACGGCTGTCACTTACTTCGTGTGTTCAACTAAAAATCTTAAAAGGGGACTCTCTTAAGACTGTGCTTTTCAGGGGGAAAACCCTCATCTCCCTTGTTTCATAACACTTAATGAAAACTGATACCCTTTTACTGAAAAAGTCGACGCGGAGAGTCGAAACAATATCAATCCAATGCAATCAGTTCAATTTTATTTGTATAACACTTTTCACAATGGATATCGCTAAGTAGCATTACGGGAAGCTGGACTGGATACCCCCAGTCAGCAAGCCCATTAGGTAGACAAATATATACATATGTATCAGAAAAGCCTCATAGAGATTATGAGTGTAGCCTATGTGAAATGTCTGTTACAGAAACAAATCAGTTCTGACATGCTCACTGGATGTGCTTGTTGGAGTGAGCTGTTGCACAAAACAGGCTATATTACTACGCATCATCAACAGGCTCAATATGACCAACAGTGCTTTTCACTAACCTAACTATAACTCAGTAACAAGACCTGAGACATGACTTTTACCTCCCGAAAAACACATCGCGCGCAGCGGGAGTGGAACCCATTATCACAGTCGAAACTTTGTCGAAATAAATCTTATAACCTTGCAACTATCGCCTTCTAATTTAAAGACTACATACTGAAGCGTTTTAGTTTTATACCTTTGAAAACGTAAACCACCGCTCATGCAAACCAAAACATAAATATAACTACTTCTCCAATTTCTCAGAGTTTACTTTCATCGTCAGTCCACAAGTTTATCGATACACAATCAGAATCCTGCGATTATTATATTCGTTGTTTCAAGTAACGTGCAAATCGTGGGGATTAGGATTAAGATGTAATTTACAGTGTAAATAGCCTACAGCCCAAACCAGGTAAACGACAAAACAAACTCCCTCATACATTTTTTAACACAACGCACCGAAAAACACTTTGCATTCAATCAGCTATCATTCTTTGAAAAAAAAATGAAGAATTCATATACCTTTTAGAAGTCATAAAACGCTCTCTCCTTTGGTCCAAGCGTCTCTTCAGATGTACTTAAACAAACCAGAGCTATGTTGAATCAACTCCTCCTTCTCGCATCATACTGAGAGTCCTGTGAGGTCATTTTGGGGGAACAGAGCATAGATAAGCGTGCCCAGATGAACAGGGCTACCAACTTTCCATTACAGCGTGATACCGCAATTAACTCTGCGTGTTTAGTAATTACTTTTAAGAGGACAACAAACTAGCCTACACAATAAACTGACGTACTGGAAACACCTAACGCTTTAATGTCAGTTAGGGGTTCGAACTGATGAAAATGAACACTGCAGTGGATCAGAGGTACAGCCCCCATTCCCCTAAACAGAGCGGATGTGAATAGATCGCGTCCTCCCATCAAATCATGTTTAGAGCCGTCCAGGGCTTCTTTGCTCCGCATGAAACGAATTATGGAACTAATTAGAGCAAACTATAAATAAAATCACTCAAGTATTTGTTTTCAGTTGGGCACGCTTTGTTATTGGGCTCAAGTTACTCAAAACTTGGAGTAAGATGTACCATTGTATTAGCTATGCAAAATTTGATTCCCAAAATATTGTATGTCGTTTATATTACTCGGCCGTTAGCTTCGGCCACTGGGATCCTGGCTCCGCTGTGGACACTGCTGATTTAGGGCTGGTGGGGCCCTGACCTGCAATCAAAAGTGGGACCTTGAGTCGCTTCTAAGACTCCCCTTTATCCTAGAAAAACTTTTTTCTCTTTTCTCTTTTACATTGTTCTGTCTATCAGAATCTTATCCTTTCGTAATGCTACACGAATGTCAAAAACGTGACAGCTCTGCAGTTCATACTTGATCAACGATTAAACATCCAAGCCGCTGCTTTGCATGTTGATGAGAATACGTCACAGTCCTTGACTGTAACAGGTTTTCTCCTCTTTACTGCAGCCAAGCGGCACGAAGTAAAACCGTTTTGACACATAGGAAGTAACTGAAGCAAAAAAACACCAGTTTTTCCCAACAAGATCGGCAAAAACACGTCACGTGTTTGGGGTTACCTCTTCTAGATCAGAATGTTAAGATCAGAACATCTCAGTTACACAGTTTTGACTAGAGACTGTGTGACAATAAAACAGAGAGCGACACAGTGTGTTTAGAAAAAAAAAACAAATGTCATTTATTAGATTTGAATGTTTTGATAGTGTTATAATCTGTTTTTTTTCTACTTCTTTTTCTTCTTTTTTGTGTCCATAAAGTCTCTTATATATCGTATCTCTAGCTATGTAATATGGCACATCTCTGTGCTTTGAGTCACAGGTCACATGACATTTTGATTCTTCATTTTACATTTAAATGACGTTAATTTACACGACTCCATGGCACACACAAATCTCGACAGTAAGTACAGCAATGAGACAGGACAAGAGGACGTTTAGTTGCACAGAACATTTTTAGACTTTTTTTTTCTTTTTTTTTTTTTTTACTTTTTTGCCTCCCTCCCCAACCATAACTGATTTTTTTTTTCCTCGATTAAATGTGGCCAACAATGATAATTCTTCACGTTTTTTCTTCTCTCTTACACGAGTCATTCCTTCAACATGCCGCAAAAAAGAACAAGAAAAAGGAAACGTTAGATGTATAGTCAATGAGAAATTAAAATGTAGCACCATCTTCAAATACAGATTTAAATAAAAAGGAAAAAAATGGAAAATAAATACGACTGCTTTCATTTCACTCTTTGGTTCACACTCAACCTCAAATGATCGACAAAAAAAAAAAACAAAACAAAAACAACTTCATTCAAGTTAACTTAGTGTTGCATTCGTTAAACGCACACACGTTCACATGCAAACTCTATCTCACACACACACACACACACACACACACACACACAAACACAAATGATACGCTGTAAGTCTCTGAAAAAAGAAATTCAAACCATCCCTCCTGAAGTTAAAACCTAGCCAAACACAGTCAATGTATCTGAACACACCATGTTAGCCAGAGAGACTGGACCTCAAGGGAGGAATGATACCCGTAAAAAAAAAAAAAAAAAATCAATATACACAGACTTTCTGTGGTTTCACAACACAAACACACATTTACCTTATGCTTCCTCATACAGACACACACACACACATCCACACACACACATACACACACACACACGCACACACACTCACGCACACACACACACACACTCACACACACACACACACACAGAAGCACACTTGTCTTCCGTACACGGACACAAACACAGAAACATATACATACTCACACAGCAGAACACACTCAATGATGCTCTTCTCTCTCTCTCCCTCTCTCTCCCTCTCTCTCTCTCTCTCTCTCTCTCACACACACATACACAAACACACACGTGTGCCTACACCCAGGAGTCAGGAGAGGCAGGGTAATGTTGTGCTCTGTAGGAAGGCCTGTGCGTGCTGGAGTAGAAGTCCACGTAGTTGGTGTTGGCTTTGAGCCCCTGCCGTTCGCTGACGATGGGGAACCGCAGCGGCTCGTCCAGGAAAGGGTCGTCATAGGCGACCGGAGAGGACAGGTACATGCCGTACGAGTCATAAATCCGACGGTTGGGCTCATCCGAATAGTACAGCTGAGCATGCTGGGGGAAAACGACGCATAGGAATCAGTTAAGGATCACTGGAAAAACGTCATACAACAGTTTAAAAAAAAAAAAAGTCTTTTTTTTTTTTTAAGAATAAACAGAGCTAATAATGTCGTATAAAGACAAACAATACATACAATAAAACTGAGAGAAAAAAAAAAAAAACGCCTCTGAAAAGACCGACGTTAAGTTTCAAATCTGACCCAGATTCGGCGGTGAACGTGATTTCCGTCTGAGTAAAGAAATGTTTTCCTACAGCTGAACGGCTGAATTGACCCAAGCACTCTAGCTCTTAACAACTCCTGTCTGTCCCCAGACAAATAAAGGATGCTCACTCAGTGTGCTGAATACAAGTGTTCTGCTAAAGAAAAAAGAAAAAAAAAAGAAAAAAGAAAAAAGCATGTTACACAACTCACCTGGGATCTCCTCGACGCCTCTTGTGTCGGTGACGGATAAGAACCTATGTAATATGCTGATTGTTTTCCTGATCCTAAAACACATACAAAAAAACACCCCCTAAACTCTCAAAACACATACAGAACAACTCCTATGAAATACACTTCTTTAGCTGACACTCTTATCCATATTATTATTATTATTATTATTATGTTCATTATTATTACTTTCAATGATACCTCTGGAGTCATGGGTGGTACAAGGGTATATCAGACATAAGTTCACTCAGAGGCTTTGAACCCACAACCATCTAGTTACTGCAAACAGCGTCATAAGGATCCTTACCCATGTACTGATTTTTATTTCTGTTGTTGTCACTGTAGTAGTTATGAAGTTGCATAGAAGACTGCGTTCTCCGCTGACTTAGCCGATGTTCCCTGATCCCCAACATAGCAGGTGAGGAAGTGGCACTGCCACCTAGAGTTAAACAACAACGATGACAACAACAAAATAACAACAACAACAACAACAACAACAACAAACAATATACAGTTGCTGTCTCCCCATGACCATGATAACAACTGAAATATTTTTAAATATTGAAATGGAATGTTTCAGTAGAGTGGAGTGTCTTTCTTGGTTTTGCTCAACAAAATATTTACAACCAGAAACTTATGTTTGTACTCAACGGGGGAAAAAAAAAACAATCTGTTGCTCTGTAAAGTAAATGTAACTAAGAGTATATTACAATGACTGAATAAAGAACTGGACGGTTCTCTTGTGTGAAACTACATTTCCCATGCTGCAGCTGGCACTCACCTGATTGGATGACAGGGGAGGTCTGTAAGGTGCTTGTTGGCAGGGTGGGTTGCGAACGGTACCGGTCTCGCTCTAACGTTGACACAGGCGTGACGAAGTGGTTCTGGTTCCAACCATCCTGATGTAACATTATTTACCAATCAGTACAGAACCAAACAGAACCCCTGAACACAAGTAATGAAACCACAGAACCCCCAGAAGACAAACCTTTTTCCCCATACCTATTATTTATTCAATTTTCTGAGAGGTAAGTTCAGTATATACGTAGACATTGGAGGAATAAACAAAGATGACAACCAAAACTAACATTTAGAAATAATGAACAGCCAGAGAATTATGTACATAAATCCATAACCAGATCTAATTCCATATGAACACGTAGAAACACAAACCTTTTTGTAGATGGCTCGAAGGTCCCTGTACTGCCATAGGGTGTTTAGTACCTGGGCAGCTGCCTTCACGACTTTCATAGAGTACCTAGGACAGAGAGAGGAAAAACCACTCACTGAACCTGTGTGTTTTCGTAATGGAACTGTACAGTCATTGCAATAATATAACTATTTAACTATTTTATATAACAAGGGGTTATGTGGGTGACACTTGATCCACTTGATCCAACTTATTCCTGACCCATTCATTGATTTGAGCATCTATCTATCTGTCTGTCTGTCTGTCTGTCTGTCTGTCTATCTATCTATCTATCTATCTATCTATCTATCTATCTATCTATCTATCTATCTATCTATCTATCTATCTATCTATCCATCTATCCATCTGCAGCTATACGCAAACATTGAGAAACCCCTGCCGAAAGTTCATCTCTACGTGAACAGAATCCGTCCTGACTTCTACATGGTGTTAAGTAGAATACGATATCTTTCTGCAACATTTGGTGTGTAACTACCCTTTTTTGCCTGTTTAAGCATCATGTAGTATCTTCTAAACTAGAGCATATAAAGGAAAACCCTGATAAGCATTAGGTTTTTTTGGACACTCTACACAGTTCCGTCTGTCTGACAGTAAACAGTAACATAAGGGGTGCGCTGGGGGTTTTTAGGAGCTGAGTGTACCTCTCCCCTCGGCCACGGCTGATGGTCACCAGTTTGTCGATGCCGCCCGTGTCGGCAAGCGCTCGGGCGTTCTCCATGTTTCTGCTGGTGACCTCATGCAGAGCGCAGCAAACCGCTGCCACCGTGTCATCAGAGAGCAAGGAGGGCCCGTTACCAGGGAGACGAGTCACTAGGTCCCTCATAGCATATTTCCCTAAAAAAAGAGGTTTGGGCAGAGTGAGTGGAGTGACCGGGACCATTAGGGAACATA
>NC_044502.1:5836451-5856451 GCF_902362185.1 Chanos chanos | reverse complement strand
CTCAAACACGGGTTTGGTTTTAAGTTCAAGTTCAAGTTCACATTTTTTTTTTTCAAATTCACATAACTATTTACAGTCTCAAAGGGCTTTACATGCCCACAGGTTTAAAACAAACAAAACAGACGTGTTGAATCTGATGTGTGGATCACGGGCTTAAATGGGTGTGTATGGGATGTACGGACCGGTTCGGATGTCAGCCGTGCGACCGTCATTTCGGTCTCATCGTGTGAAAATTAACTATTTAACGGACCGCGCTGCATTTCATCGTATCACACCGTAACAAAACAGGGTTAAATCAGATCCTGTCAAACAGCTGACTGCTTAAAACCTACCTCTCGTGCGTCGGACCGTGGATCATGTCTTAAAATGACAGATACACATCCTTAAAACACACACACACACACGGACACGGGCACACACACACGGACACACACACGGACACACACACGGACACACACACACACACACGGACACACACACACAGACACACCTTGCTGTCATAGTCGGAGGTGTTAACACAAGTCTTGATAATGTAGAGCAGGGAGTCGATTAGACCCTCACAGCAACGCATCTGTCTCCTCGCCTCCTCTCCGGCAGAGCTCAGGTTCCTGTCGAGGGCGTAAGCGCGCAAACACGCAATGTTAATCTCTCCGACCTCACGCTCACTCAAAAAATAAATTAAACACAGTGCCTACACAAGTTCTACCCATGATAAAAATATCCATTCATTCATTTTCTAAGCCATTTATCTTAATAAGGGTCATGGGGGGGGGGGGGCGGACACCCTGGACAGGTCACAAGTCCATTGCAGAACTAAAAATGTATATTAATAAAATTATATGGATTATGATAGAGCAGTTTGAGCACCTGAGGCATCCGGAGGTGTTGCGCAGGACCAGGGAGGAGTGCAGTTTGAGTTTGTGGTCCTCTCGCTGGGGGGCACCGCCCCACCCTGAGTGAGGGATGATCACCGTGTTGGTGAGAGGACTCAAGGCGTCCCTCACGATGGTCATTTTCACAGCGTCGCACGAGGAGAGGTTCCACAACACACCTGCCGGGGGCAGACATGAGAGATAAAAAGACTTCAGAGGAACATTCACAAACGTCTTGGCAACGTTGTGACGACATTGTTACCGGGAGGTTTGCGACATAAAACAGGGAATTAATGGATATGATTACATAGATAAAAAAAAAACAAACACGTGAGTGAAAATTCTGAGGGGCGAGAATGTTAAAGAAATGTTGCAAGAATGTTTTCTTTTGTTGGTCCACACAGCTACAGGGCTATTTCAAGCCCTACTCCTGTGACGTGACCTACATACACACACACACAGACACATGGACACACACACATACACACACGCACACAGCAGGCACGTGCACACAGACACACACACACACACAGTGAAACATAAATATATTATCAACTGCCAAATTAAAAGCAAACACAGTCAGCCATAGCTACACACTGGACAAATACATCTAAGACTAGACACTCGACCACCTACAAATATAATCAACACATTTAGTTATTTGGTCAATTTAAAAAAAAAAAAAAAGAGTTAAAAAAATGGCTAACAATGAGCAGCTGAGAGAGAAAAAGGGAGAAAGGGAGAGAGAGAGAGAGAGAGAGAGAGAGAGAGAGAGAGAGACAGGAGCAAAGAGAGCTGGCAGTGAGTAGCCTATGTGTAATCAAATGATTCAACTGTGTTCCTCTGTTTTGCTGAGTAATGCTAATGTTTGAGTGAACAACAATTTCAGCGGCAGCTGCTGCGTGATGGATTAGTCAACACTGAGACAGGCGCTGTCACTCAAAATGTTGTCAGCTTCAACAGTCGCCCACAAACGCCGCCGAGGTCCTCTGACATCATACAGGCCCCACACGCTGAGAGAGCTACTGAGCGCACCATGCGTTCACACAAAGCGCCTTAAACTCACTGCTCAGTTATGTTTTCTCACACCACACAAATTTCTTTCTTCAAAAGTTGTTCAAGGATCTAGAAGCGGCACGTTTTCACATACCGAAGCGCGAAAAGAATCGAACTGCAGCTCGGAATCTGAGATGTCAATTCAAACGTTTTCATGATATAGTTCGAAAGTAACTTCAAATGAAATGCGTAACATGACGACATGACTACTCGAGTGAGATTCAAGTTTGATTTTTGAAGAGTAGATGAGAATCCGTGCATCCAGCTTTTCCTCGTGCGGTTGCTGTTTGGTCGTTAAAACATAATTATGGTGGAATTTTTGACAAGTTAATGTCAAATTGTGGAGGGAACCGACAGGAGAAAGCTCATGGATGGGGTGGGGGTGGGGGTGGGGGTAAGACAGATGTTTTCTTCTTTTTTTTTCTTTTTTTTTAAACAGCTCTGAACGATCTGTGCATCAGACCCTGGTGTGAGTGACAACACAGTTAGCCAAAGGGACGTCGGCAGTGACCGACTGAACTTGGTCAGCGACACACGTAAACACACAAACACTTTCTGCTGACAGTTTCGCTTTACGAAAGTGACAGTGAACAGACTGGTGTCTCACACGCCTCCAAAAGCTGAAAAGAGAAAAAAAAAAAAAAAAGAAAAGAAAAAAAGACTTGCCGGGCGAAGACGTTGAGAGAGTGTGTGAGAGAGAGAGGGAGAAAGACAGAGAGAGAGAGAGAGAGATTGCGCGCGCGTGTGTGTGTGCGTGTGTGTGTGTGTGTGCGTGTGTGTGTGTGTGTGCGTGTGTGTATTTGTGTGATGTGTGTGCCTGCATGTGTCTTTTCAATTTTACACGGCTGAATGCTCTTTTCATTCTGGCTAAAAACTGTAAGAATCACTTCATTCACCCTTTGCGGTTAAAACAGTTCCCTGCCCACATGTATGTATAAATAAATATTGGAGAAAGGCGAAAAGATGAGTTACTGTCAGGCTATACAAGCAAGAGGCAGAATAAATGTACAGACTTCTCTAACTTCAGGAAAATGTTTCTCCTCTGAATTCCCAACACTGTAACCAATGATCAGACACATACAAGGCCCAATTTCCCATATTCCCTCTATTCCTTTTTTGAAAAAAAAAAATTGTATCCAGGACACGTTTTGTCAACCTCAGTGACAATGTTGTGGACTTTCAGAGATCTCTCCGAAGTCAGTGTGGAACCCTGAGAGATGTAGGTTCAGTTTCGGGGGGGAGGGTTTGACAAGAGGGAAGCATTTCATGAGGAAGTGTTGTTCCTGCATGCCATTTATTTAGATTTAGATGGCATGAATGTTAGGAATCTAGCAAGTCAATAGTAACTGGCCCCGGGGGTTACGCTCGGTTCTGTTTGTAACTTCCCTGAACCGTTCCGGCCTTGGACTTCAGATTCCATTTCTCACTGTATGTGTCCCGCTTACGGTTTCTGTTTAACCAGTGTTTGTAGCATGTGCACCTCAAGCTGTTGTTTCAAAACAAATAAGGGGAGTGAAAAGATGCACATAATCTACACGCTAATGTATTTATTAGCAGCCTGGCCGGCACTGAGTGTGTTGATTGCATTATATTAATGGCTATCTGTGATACCACACCATACCAGACTGATACCAGAAATCATATGCACAGACATGTGATCTTCCGACACTCATCAGAAACATCTAAATGCATTTTAGGGTTTCTCACGAACCTACTGAGTATTCAATTCCACTCTAAAAAAAAAAAAAAAACCTCTCACTGAGGATCTACTGAGTTATATCCCAGCCACCTCCATAAGGATATTCCTGAGTGGGGATCACTGTTGATGTTTAGCAATGATCTCGATTCCAGAGAGGATCATGGATCGAACTTGAGGTTATTCCAACCTAACCAAATCCACAAACCAACCTGGACTGTTTTGGGAACACTGCGTCCACTCGGCTTACTAACTGGAGCTCTGCGGTGCATGAGCTTCACCATAGTAAAATTGATTCGGGCCCATCTGATTTGACTACTGGTCTCCCCGAGGCAGACAAGCCACACCCACTGTGGGCACATGGGAGATAACAGAGATGTGGTCACGCCAGAGAGAACAGCTGGAAGATCTCGCCACACCTTCGAGACAATCAGGTGACCGTCCAGCTTCCGTTTCCTTAAGGCACCCTGGGAAAAGTGCGTGGGGGTCAGAGCGGTAGCCCGAAAAGTCCGGCAGGGGCATTTAGCAGACATATTGATTCTGTGTCTATGGTCAATAAGCCAGTCCCTGTATTTGGGACCTTAGCAAAGACTGGTATCCATGGCCCTCAAGATGACACAGGGATGCAACCTATAAGCAACAAATGATGTAACTCCTGTTCCACTGGCCCTCATTGGTCAGCTGTCCTGGTGGGTGTGGAAAATCCGAATATGACAGCCAGTCACTGCTTCTTGGCACAATCAAACTAACAAGCGCCGCTTCACAGGCGGTTCCTGTGTCTCCCGACCTCAAACAGCGGCCAAGCCAAAGATCGTCCCCCGTCGTGACTCATTCTGTAGCTGGGTCATACCACCGGCACACTCAAGGGCTAGAACGTGAGCAGCTAGCTTAAGCATCTGCTTCTCGTTGCCAGACAGGTTCACCTGCCATGACGTATTCACAGTGTCCCCCAAGACAATCCTGAGAAGTTACGACTGCTGACTTCTCAGGATAGAAAATTACATCCACTAACACAGCCACTGGCCCATCCGGTCCTGTGCGATGACAAGAACACCACAATTAGCAATTACCCCAAACAACTACTGGAAACAACGACTGGAATCCACTGCAGAGCAGAGAGCAGCAGACACCCACTGCTACTGACCTGACTGTCTATCAGTCAGCAACTGCCTGCATTGAGTCGTGTTGACGATCGACCAGATCCTCCTGAGCCTCACGGTTCTGGCCGCTGCACAGGGCCGGGATTCTCGTGTCTTATTGATCCTCAACCGGACCTGCTGACGGACTAAACCCGACTCTGGTCCCGACATGACCGCAAGCCGAGATTTGAGGTACCTAAGGGAGCAGGAGCTGCGGAAATTCTGGAGTTGACCAACCAACGGAATTTGCGAGAACTAGCATAGATCTTTCCCTGACAACCAAGCCAGCAGTATCATCCCAGGAGATAAAAAAAGGCCTATCAGCTGAGTGACTGGCGCACAGTCTTATTCCTCCAGAAGTCTTAAAACTCTTCTTTTGGGGCTTATCAAACACCTCTTGAGAGCAAGTCAAGGGAAATGATTCCCAGAGGGACTTCAGAGCTTTCAACGCCCCCCCCCCCCAAAAAAAAAACCGAACAAAAAAACCCATCTAAGAGTTGCCTTAGCACTCACAAGACACCGATGACGTCACAAAGGCCTTTTGTATACCGGTGAACAGATTCTTGTTATGGACTATATATACCTGAGAGATGTCCAATCTCATCATTCATTGTCCACTGACTGATTAGCATGGATGTGGATGAGCACCTCCACCATCCAGTCCTTGCAGTTAAGCTACATGTCATGTGTAGCAGACCAAGACCGTGTGCCCCCCCCCCCCCCCCCCCCCCACCATGGTGCTAATGGGTCTCCTACATCTCTGACTGGCACACAACACCGGTGCCAAGGCCAAACAACCTTTGGTCTTATCACACACAAAACTAGCTTCCAAATACTCAAACAAGGAAAGGGACCAAACCTGTATATTTGGTGCCTGGGTCAATTTGAATAAACCTGTAACAACCTGTCCCGCTGCCTCTTTATCTATTCTTTACATGAGGTCGTTTGTGAACGGGCATCACCTAAAATCTGGGTAGGCTCAGATTTCCCTAATTTACATAGATTCCTGCTTTCCTCCTCCCTCTCTCTCTCTCTCTCTCTCTCTCTCTCTCTTTCGTTCTTTCCCGCCATCTGTAATATTTATAGCTAAAGTGTGTGGTGGAATACTATATTTAAACTCTTGATCATCCAAAATGGACAAATTCCAAACATTTTGAGTGAAAAGTCCATCAGCGACAGGCCTCGAAATCCGAAGGAGTTTGTTAAACCCAAAAATATCGTGTTTGGCTCGTTAGAACTTTAATTAGCCGAATTAGCTGTGTTTTCGGCACTGTCTGAACAAAAGCCTGCATATCGTGGCAAACTGCCTAGCAGTCTCTTAAGGGACCATTTCATCACTACTCAAAACGCTGCCACACAGAATTGTTCGTGGTCCCTTTATAGAGCTTTCTCTTGGATGGAATACGGATGAAGCTTGTAAGACAAGACATCTCTATAGCTTTTTATTTTGGCTGGAGGGATATGTCGTAATTGAACAAGAGAATCAATGACGGTGTAGCAGCTTGTTCTGAAACTAAATTAGGTTTGTTTTTGTTTGTTTGCTTGACGAACAACTGTCAGTGACATTTTGTTGTGGTTGCAGTACTGCATTTTGCCTGTGTCTCAGCGACTTAGTTCATTCTTATTTTCTGTGAGGGAAGAAGCTGCAGGCTTCTATGTAAACCGTGTAAAGTTCAGGCAGAAGCAACATGGCCACACGACATACAAGAACATTACAGACAAAGAATAGAAGGAAGAGGTGGAGGAGGAGGAGGAGGAGGAGGAGGAGGAGGAACAGGAGGAGGCAGAGGAGAAGAGAGGCAGCGAACAGATGGTGTGCTTAGGTCTGATATCCCACTCCATTCTGTTTATCCGCCTGTACTGTATGAGTCATGTTCAAATATTGTGTTTGTGTGTGTGTGTCTGTCTCTGTGTGTGTGTGTGTGTGTGAGTGTGTGTGTGTGTGTGTGTGTGCGTGTGTGTGTGTGTGTGTGAGCAAAGAGCTCTCTCTCTCTCTCTCTGTCTCTTTATCTTTCACTGGAGGGGAGGGAATCAGATAGACATTTCTTTTCATTAGCCTGCCGGGTATATTGGACCAAGCAATCGGAGAGGGTGCTAACTCATCCAGCTATAATTACATTAAGTCAAGAAACAAAGAGTTGAGAATGAGGGAGAGAAGGAACGAAATGAAAAAAAAAAGAGAGAAGAAATTAGAGGAAGAGGAGAGGGAGGCGAGAAATGTTTACACCTTTTGTTCGTCGGGCGTACTCTTGGGCTGTGACATTAGCCAACATCTAGTTAATATTCACATTCAGAACATTCACATCAACAGAACCAGTTCTCTCCTTCATCCCAAAACACTGCTTTCCAATGTAATGGCAAAATGTACACCCCCATGTTACATGGGGATGCTCAAAGTCTCGTGCTGTTTATTTGTTTGTTTGTTTGTTTACTTATGACTAGTTTTTTTTTGTTTGTTTGTTTGTTTTGTTTTGCAAGAAGTCCAGGAGAACGGCGTAACCATCCCAGTGTAACGTAAATAAGATTAATTGGAATAAACAACAAATATGGCCCTAACAAAACAAATACCATTTAACATTGTAATGAGGCAGATTAATTAAAGCGAGTCAGCCTGAAATAACAACCCACCACACCGGATATTCTCAAAATGCAACAGAAACATGGGTGCCATTAAAATAATAATTAGAATAACAATCCAAGTACTAAAAAAAAACCCCTGCACATTAACACGCACATGAACGTTTGTTGTCTAGTTTCTGACAATTAGCTACACATAATTTATGAATTTCATAACAGTCCTTATCTGTTCAACACAACAGTTTGATTTCATTACGGTCAGAGAGTGGGTTTAGGTTTCTAAACATATCGGAAAACTAAAAAAGCTCCACCATGCCCTTTCAATTTTTAAAACACTGTTAGGCCTGTAAATGTTCACCAGTATGGAATATACAAATTTATATTTGACTATCTATATCTTCAAAAAAAAAAGAGTACTTGATAATTCCATAAAATATGACAGTCCTAATATATAGGTATATATCCAAATAGGGAGAAGAAACACACACTCTGCTCCAACACAAAAACACACACAAACACACACACACACATACACACACACACACAAATATAGGACGCACCGGTTACCAGCTCCCTCACTTCTGTGTCCGTGGTCTTCCTAAGCAGTCGGAGCAGAGCTGGTATTCCACCGGAATTCCGTACAGACACCTTGTTGTCATCGGTGGCCTTGCCAAAGACCAGATTCCGGAGAGCACCGCAGGCATTCCGCTGCACTTCCAGAACTTTATGGTCCAACAGATCCACCAGGTGTCGGATCCCTCCCAGCCGACATACCTGAGCAAGGTCAACAGGAGGCGGTCAGGTCAGGTCTACTGCTTTAAAAGAATAAATCCAGTTACGAGTTTTTCTTCAGTCTGAAAGTCAAACACATAGCGAACCCAAACGAGCACCAACTTCACTAAGAGTGTAAACGTTTTCCATACTGAAGGAGACGGGTAAGGCGAACACTGACGTAGCTAAGAAGAAGTGTCCAAAAACAATTTGATTATGGTAAAGATTAGGTTATTGATCTTAACTTAAATCAAAAACAAAACGTAATGGAAGCTGTCCACTAGAATATAAAGACAAACGAGCATGTGTGTGTGTGTGCGCGCGCGCGTGCGTGCGCGCGTGTGTGTGTGTGCGTCTGCGTGCGTGTGGGTGTGTGTGTGCCTGTGTGTGCATGAATGTGTGTGTGTCTGTGTGTGTGTGTGTGTGTGCGTGCATGTGTGTGTGTGCGTGTGTGTGCCTGTGTGTGCGTGTATGTGTGTGTGTGTGCGTGCATGCATGTGTGTGTGTGTGTGTGTGTGGTACCTCTGTCTTGATGCGGTTGTCTCCATAGCAGAGGTGCTGTATGTAGGCTGCAGCATTGGCCTGTACAGAGGGGAAGTGATGCTGCAGCATGTGGATAACCTCCGGAAGCTCAGGATCCCGCCAGGCAAACTCCCTACATACACACACACACACACACACACACACACGTATATACACAGACATGCGCGCACGCACACACACACACACATATATATACAGACACACGCACACACACACACATATATACACAGATACAAACACACACACACACACAAAAACAATACACAAACAACGCAGATATTTAACTCCATGAGTAACACCTTACTGTGGTCATGTCTTTTTTTACCTTGTTGTTTTACAGATTTGTGAACATGTCCTCAAGAAACTGAACCTCAAAGCTAACAGCTGTATCAAACTTTTAACATTTAAATCTTTAATGCAGACGCTGTCAGTCTTCACTAAAACCAACGCTGAAAGGAAAACGACAACAACAACAACAACAACAACAACTACAACAACAACAACAACAACAACCTGCTGAGTCAGCAAACTGCACAATAAGAACTATACGTCATAATAAGAACTATAAGTCATAATAAGAACTATAAGTCAAGTGAGAACAGCAAAAGGATCTATTGCATTTTCCATCCACGCTCCACTGAACTGTGTAGAAGAGAGTCAAGAGTAGCAGCAGGGCTAAATCTGATCACATGTCCTCACTGGCCACACTGGAGCGTCCCACGTACCTGGGGTCTTTGTGAATGCTGTCTATGGAGGGGGATCGCATGACCCTGTTGTCGACGGCGACGCCGTGCCTTGAGTATTTGGACTCGGAGGGATGGTAAAGGGTTGCGTGGTAAGAGTCGGCGTGCATTGACATAGCGTTCAGTGAGTAGGGGGCTCTTTGGTACGTCAGGGTGCTGTACTGACTGGCGGTCCTCGGTAGAGTCCCTAACCCTGCAGAGAGAGAGAGAGAGAGAGAGAGAGAGAGAAAGAGAGAGAGAGAGAAAGAGCAAACAGAGAGAAAGAGAGAGGACGGTAATCCATCAGACATTTGGTATACGCGTTCCGTGGCTCGAGTAATCTAAAGGACCAGCCGTACATATCCAACATTTAGTAAGTTGATCGGCATGAAACTGAGGTCAAGAACAAGGCTGGTGAACAGACAGAAGAAATACAAGCATTCGGGTTCAACGGTATATGATTCTTTCTCTCTCGCTCTCACGTAGGCAACCGAAAAAAAAAACCCCAAAAAAACCCCCCAAAAAAAGAAACCCAGCATCTTCTCCAATGAGATGAAGACGTGCTTTACCTGCATTAGTCCTGTAGAGGGCGCTTTGGGAGCCATGGGTGGGGCTTTGGTACACAGGGTTCTGGAAGGTTCTGTCCTCGTAGATGGGCGTGATGTGGTGTTCGGGAGAAAGGTTCGACCTGACGTCTTGTCCTAACTGGCTATGCTGGCTGTACGAGCTCTGGAGACCTGGGTTCAAAGAGGGCAGAGGATCAGCTGCTGAATCCACTGAATACAGTTTTCTTAGGAAGGGCATACCAGATACATAAGGCTTTTGCTTCAACCAATACTTGGCTTATGCTCTTGCTAGCTAAGGTAGCGTTATTCAGCTTAGCAGCATGACATGTGGCGCATCCCTAGCATCCTTTAACCACCTAAGCAAATTCTGTCCCTCCCGATTCAGTGACAATTACTTCCTTTCTCTTCATTGATTTCCTTTTGCGACCACACATCTGAGGGGAAGTCAATGCGGGTGAAACCAATACGGTAGCAGCCCTGCCGCCGCATCGTCCATACGGCCGCGTTTCCACCCGCGCGGCTAATTAAAAACCGTGATAGGGCAGGAAGACGAGGAAAGCGGTCTGAATAAGGGTGTGTCATGTCAGGGCAGATCGTTAAAACACGGGAGCAAGACCGATTTGCTCGCCCCGGCGACGGAGTCTTGGCAACCGTCTCGGAATGTTTTGGGATAGAGCAACGGAAAGGTTGTCGGTCTCTAATCTGAACAAGCTGGAGTCTTGTGTCTTCCAGCAGGTTCATCCAAAAAAAAGTGCGAAAGTTCAAACAACAATTAATGTCCCACCTTGCAGGGTACTGCTTCTTTAGGTCTAGTGAGTAGTGGGATAGAGGGTTTGAAACCTGGCAAAAGCAAGTTTGAACGTGTAATTGTCTCCCATCAACTAATCCACAAAGTACCATAACACAACCAGCAATAACCTCATACATAGACTCAGTATCTCATAAACAAACACATTATCACATAATACTCATTACCATGTAATACTCATTAAGAAAGTTGCTAGCTATATCTATATTTATATTTGTGTGTGTGTGTGTGTGTGTGTATGTGTGTGTGATTTTGTGTGTGGTATTTTCTGTGTGTGTGTGTGTTTGCAGATGCCATAAGGGTGAAGTAATTACAACACAGAACAAGAGGTTCAAACACTGAAGTTCCTACTCTCAGACACATGTTTTATGGGCTGCCTCCACCAATAAAGCAATACATGTGCCCAGCACAGCATTACTGAAACGGTTTATAAACACAGAGAGCGAGAGAGAAAGAGAGAGCAAATGAGAGATCTGGTTATTGTAACATTCGTGTTACTTATAGTAAGACAGGGATATAATGTAGAATCTCAATCTATATATATCTACATTAATCTAAATCTATTCCAAATCTGTGGCTAGGTCTTAAGCATTGGAAATGAGGAGGCTCAAGAGGGGAGGCAGGCACATTCTCTTTAAAGCCTCAGCTTGGCACAAATGAACAAGTTTTTAATCCAGTGAGGACTTTGTAGGGCAGCGAGTCTGAACCAGGGAGTGTCTGTCAGATCCTCTGAGTTTACGACAGGCCTAATCCCCCTTGGAACAGCCATGTGCACACACACACAAAATCATACACACACACACACGCGCACGCGCACGCACACACACACACACACACATACACACAGACACACACACACACGCACATACACACGTACATACACACACACACACACACACACACACAAACACACACACACACACACAAACACACACACACACACACACACACACAGAAAGACACAGATCAATGCCTATGCTGTTTCACTGTTTGTTGGAGATACAGTGGGGATTCTGGCAAAGCACTTGAAGCTACACAGCCCAATCTTTTGGATCAGCGTATCACAGCATCTGTTACTTTACATACATACAAAGACAAACACACACACACACACACACTCACACACACACACAGAAAGAGAAAGAGAAAGAGAGAGAGAGAGAGAGAGAGAAAGAAAAAGCTAAAAATATTCTTTAGTGACAGAACAAAAGTGACAGCGTTGTCAGAGAGCCTTGGGCAGAAACTGTTTATAAATGAATAAAAGGTCAGATTTGGAAGAGTGTGTCATGACTGCCATTATCTCAGACTGCGTCTATCACACACAGCCAGAGAGACAAAAAAAAAAAAAAACACTGCCATGAAAATACAGTACATGCACATTCACCAGGGTTTCCATTTTTCAGCTGGCCCCCCCCGGAGAGCGTTTCCAGCCAAAACCGAACCTTCGCCAGCAGATTCGGTTTGCGTTAGTCATTAATTCTGTAATTCGCATTTCGATAAATGAGCAACGACACTGTGTTACAGTTTCGTTTTCATTTATCCCGTCTCAAAGACCTTCATCGCTTTGCGGTCGATATATCGGTATTAAACGGAAAGCGGCAGGAACAAGGGTCGTGAAGGTGTGAGGACGCTGCCGTGGGTCGAACGCGACGAACGGAACGTCAGTGTTCCGCGTCGACGCACAGGAGCACAACTCACTTACATTCCCCGGTTCCGTCCCAAATGTCAGAATGCCAATTTACAGTTTAGTTTTTCGCATTGCTTTTGAATTTGTAATATATGTGATAATTCTGGTTCTATCCACAACAACATAGCGTCTCCAGAGCATCTCAGTTACTACTAGTTAAGTGGCAAGTCTTTCATTTGAAGTGCTTGACTGTGTTTGATAGATAACAGACAGACCGTCTCTGTTACACTTGGCCATTTTGTCTGGAAGGTCCATTTGAAAATGGAAACCCCACATACAAAAACACACAAAGTCAGATCACAAACTGCGCCGAATTACAGCGTGTGCTTATAACAGCTCATTTACTGCTCCCCCTGAAAGATTCATAAACAAAGTGTAAAGTCTAACAGATATCGCTACAACTAATATACACAATATCGCCCATAAGCAACTGCTTGTACTACAACCTACCAGCTGTGCTTAGACACAGCGTCTGTGTGGATTTATTTGAGAGTGTGTGTGTGTGTGTGTGTGCGGGTGTGTGTGTGGTATTTAAATCCACCTGTGAGACTGTCCGGTCGTGAGAGGACCATCCTCTCAAAGACATCGTAGGCCCGCGTCCCGAACGAGCGCGTCCCGTATCCCTGCGTGTCGTGCCCGCCGTGGGTGCCGTAGTGCTGCGGCTGAGCCGTCATCCCGGACCGGAGCGTCGGCGACGAGTCCGACCCCGACCCGGTCTCCTCGCAGCCGCGGGCGGAGTAAGGGTCCGGGGTGTGGCTGGAGGCGGGGGGCAGGGTGGTACCGGGGAAGACGCTGGGAAGAGGCTTGGGCTCGGAGACGATGGGCGAGGAAAAGGGGCTTCCCAGGGAGGAACGCAGGGGCATGCGACCGGGCGAACCCGAGGAGGCGAAGAGCGGAGACTGGGCGCGGGAAGGTACGGAGCTCACGCGCCGCATCGCACGACCTCCCCCTGTCGCCTGAACACATGAGCACAAACAAACACACATCAACACACATACTAAATGTGCAATCTGTCACTCAAGCGGCAACTAAAATCTTAGGGAAAAAGTTCCTGGTTTTACTTCTTTCACTGAAGTCCAGAAGCACATTTAGACATATACTCCATGTGCATTTATCTGTGTGTGTGTGTGTGTCTGTGTCTATATGCATATATATATATATACAGTATATACAGTATATATATATATGTATATATGTGTGTGTGTGTGTGTGTGTGTGTGTGTATATATATATATATTTATATATATGTGTGTGTGTGTGTGTGTGTGTGTATGTATGTATGTATAGTATATATGTATGTATGTGTCTGTGTGTGCGTGTGTGTGTCTATATGCATATATGTATGTATAGTATATATGTATGTATGTGTCTGTGTGTGTGTGTGTGTCTATATGCATATATGTGTATATACAGTATATATATATATATAGTATATATGTATGTGCACGTGCGTCTGCGCAGACCTGTGATGAGGTTTGTATGTATGTGTGCGTGTGCGCAGACCTGTGATGAGGTTTGTATGTGTGTGTGTGCGTCTGCGCAGACCTGTGATGAGGTTTGTATGTGCGCGTGCGTGTGCGCAGACCTGTGATGAGGTTTGTATGTGTGTGTGTGCGTCTGCGCAGACCTGTGATGAGGTTTGCCCTTCGGCCCTGGAGCCTACAGTGGGGCTGCCGCAAGGAGCAGAGCTGGTCGACTGGGACCTGCCCTCGGACCGGCCCGTCGCCACGTTGCTATAGTAACCGCCGACTTCCTGGTAACCGCTGTCGGAGTACGAGTTCATCTGGGTGGAGCTGCGTGAGTTGGCTGCAGACCCTGAGGGAGAGGGGGAGAGACAGAGGGAGAGGAGGAGGAAGAAAAGACAAAGCAGGAGGAAAAGAAGAGTAAAACGAAGGAAGACAACGATAAGGACAACGTCGGCGATAACATTCGCCCCGGCGTGCGTCTTCTGTTTTAAGTCTGCTCGGCCCAACACTGGTTAGAACATGACACTAGCAAGCTAACAAGCTGAGCTCCCCAGCGGTTGCATAAAAAAAAAAAACATACGTCGGAAAATAAGGCAAGAAATTATAAACGAATAAACAGTAGAAATAAAGAAACGTGTCACGTATATGTGTAATTAATCAGCACAAAGAATTATTTATATTAATACAATATATGAATTTCTGCGTATTGCTGTTACCATCATCATTAAGAGCTAAAACTATGTGACAGAGGGTGTTTTCGAGTGGGCACAAACGGACCCTCACTTTCATGCAGAGAGGCCTGTTCCAGTTCGGGAGAGTAGAGTGACCCCTGCTCCTGTTGCCCTCTGACCCCAAACGTGGGCGAGGGACTACTGTCCATCACGTGGGCCTTGGAGGTCCCCGGAGTGGAGGAGTCTGGGTCACAAAAGGGTTGTGAAGAGGTTAGACGGTTTTCAACAGATGCAGCTCTGTCATCGTGCATCAGACCACACAGTGCTACATCTCCAGAACATTCCAGAATCACGTCAACCATCTCACGTCTCATTAGTGCCTAATCAGGTCATTTAAGTCACGTATGTTTTATATACATGGAAGTATGTAAAGAAATCACTTGAAATATCTGTCTATTTATATTAAAAAAAAAACCCTCCTTGTCTCAAATCAGAAAAGCTTGATAACGTGAGCTATGTGCGAAGCAGTCTGTTTCAAGATAGTTGATTCATTTTACTTCAGTAACCAATAATAAGTATGAAACCACAAAATAATAAAAAAAAAAACTGTGCAGTGAAAAAAAAAACGTACCTGCAGATCTCCAGAGGAGAGACTTTTCAGAGGAGCTGAGAGAGAGAGAGAGAGAGAGAGAGAGAAAGAAAGAACATGAAAGAAAGGGTGGAGAAAAGAGATGGATTAAACGTTATCCGTCATTCAGTCCAACGGCGAAGCACCTTCTTAACAACCGGTCATGGCCCACGGTGTTTAGCGACGGGGCGTCCCATCCGTGAAGTGCTAGATGATAGGCCATAACCAGGTTTAACAGATCTAGGGCTGTAGTGAGGTATACTGAGGCACTGGTCTGTTGACACTGCCTCTTTAGAGGAAAAACATTTTTATAATCAGCTGATAGTCTATCTTTTATTTACCTGTTATTTATGCTCTATTAAAGTTATACTAGCTGTTAACTGAACCAAAGCTCCAGTGTACAGAGTCTCTATTCACGCCACAGTAACTGTGATCAGAGATAACCACAGTAGCCCACATGAATGACAGCGTGGTTTAGAGCCACATGAACTGGAACTTCTTCAGCTAAAATAACAGAGCCGGTCCTGATTACAGACCCCGATTACAACACATTTAGGTGACCGCTTTTGCCTAGAGGAAATTGAGAGTTAGGCGTATTCTTTGATTTGTAACCTTGTTACAAGTGAGCAGGCTCTGAGTGAATAGTATATCCACAGTAAAACGGCTGTTTGAGTGAACAAGCTCCTTGTCAATGTTTTCATTACCGTGGAAACTAGAGGGCAGTCTGCTATCAAAATGTCAGAGGCCAAAGGTCACCTTGGCAACAGCTGAGCTGGACGAGGTGGTGGTGATGGTCGGGGGGGGGGGGGTCAAAGGGAATGTTTGAACAGGTCAGAGGGGCACAGTGGACATAAACATGGCTTGGGTTCAAAAAGGGACATCCCAAAATCACACCTGAGCAAACAGTATTCAGTCTGTTTGGTCACATGATCCAACAGAGCAGCTGAAAATGAGCGTGGGCTCACACACACACACACACACACACACACACATGCACGCACACAGACACACACACACACACACTCACAAACACACACACACGCTCACATACATGCACACACACACACACACGCGCACACACACAGCCGAAAAGCAAATACCACCAATGAAGCATGATTCATTTGGGACAGTGATAGAACCCCTCTACTTCATCATGAACTAAGATAAAAGTCTTCATCGGTTAAAATAACCTGACAATCTTCTAAATGTTTAATGCACGTTAAAGTACCAAGAAGCTTTTAAACTCTCACTCTCTCTCTCTCTCTCTCTCTCTCACAGTCTCTCTCTTTATCTCTCACACACACAAACATTCACAGACCCAAGGAAAGAAAAAAATCACTGTAGCTCAATAACAGATATATTTGCCAGATAGCGGAAACATATATCAAGCAAGTGTGTTGTGTAATTCTTCTATTTCATCGCAGGCTAAAATAAATAAATAAGAAAAAGAAACTGTATTCCATCAAGCGCACGGAAGTACCGAGAAGCTTTTAAACTCTTTTCTTTTTTCCCCGCTGGGTCAGGTTTTCACTCTGCAGGAATAGAATTTTCTAGACTCGCTCGGGGACAAGCGTTTCCTCACTGCTTAGGCAGGGCACCCAACGTGTACGAAACCAAAAGTCTGGAGTTCAAAGAACATGCCGCATCTTATGATCGCCGATTGTGCCCGACAGCAATGCCACATTTCCTGATTTGCCACACATGAAAGAAGTCTTAAATTAGTATTTAACTTCAGCAGAGATCTCCAGAAAGCCAAACCAGTGACAGCAGATAAAAACCTCTTAAGGACCAAAAAAAAAAAAAACTTTCAACACACAACTGTATCCATTTCATTCCGTATCATCTATGAATTGACATTTTTTTAAAAAATATTTTTTATAAACTGAAAAAATACCGCTGAGCATGAGAGCGCTGTGCTAAGGATCGTGGGTAAAGTAGTTTCCAGGTGGCTGTGAAATGGGCCTTACCTTATGCTGGCCGCACCAGGTGACTCCGCCCCCAGTCTGCATCGCTCTAGCTGATTGGCCACAATCTGCCTCTCTGCCTCCAGCTCCCTGGTCAGACGCTCAAACTGGAGCTCCTTCAGAAACAGAGGAACAGCGACAACAACAACAAGAACAACAACAAAAAAAAGATCAACAACTGCCTTCCAAAAAGCTACAGACTCCCATCTGTTGATTTAGCGCCAGAAGAGAAGCCGTCGCAAACCTCTTTGTAGTTAGTCACATAACTTTTTAAGAAGATAATCTCTCTAATATGTTACATTAGCCTATATCCTTTTCCCTCCATTTCCCCCTATTCATATTCCTTCTCTACTCTTCTCTGTTCCTCCACTGTGCAAGTGTGTGTGTGTGTGTGCGCGCAGCCATGTGTGTGTGTGTGTGTGTTGGAGTCGTGGTAAAAACTCCCTCTGTGTTACCGCCATCCACAGACTCTGAGAGGAGGTTTGCTGATGCAGCTGCCGTCTGAGGGCACAACACTTGCTCTCTGCTCACAAACACACACACACACACACACACACATGCACACACACACATACTGCTGTGATCTTTATGAGGCTGGTGTTAAGTGGGCCCAGTTTTTTGGTCTAAATATGTGGCAGGAAAGGTCAACAGCATGGAAAAAAGACTGCTGCAGATGCAGTAAACATGGTGGAAAAACCTTAAGCCAGAAAAGTTCAAACTGAACTTTCAGCTGGCTTTAAAAGAGTAATGATGTTTTTCATAAAAAAAAAAAAAAATTAAATACATAATATAAAAACAACCACACAAGCAAATGTGTGTTCAACAAGCTGAATGGCTGCTAAAATTTCACGAACAAACAAGCAAAGGAAAAAAAAAACCAAAAACTTTTATGCTCGTTCACTTTTAACTTTAACTGGTGACATTCTCAAACACCACCGGAGCAGAGACTTGCTGGTGACAAGCTAGCGGCTAACGCAAAATTCCCTCCTCTGAGTCTAAACGCTGTGAAATTGTTAATCCCACAAAGAGAGACACAGAGCGGTATGGTCAAATCCCTGTGTCCGTACCAATCCAACAAGGATACGTGGAACTAACGGATTTCCTGCGGCCCCAAACGTTTGAATGTGGCTCTCCACCAAACATCTAGCAGGGGTGTAACGGATTTACGTCGCCCAACGGCAGGAACAATGTTAAATCCCATAATTCTGGAAGTCAACACTCCTCAGGAAAGGAGGGGTGGGGGGGGGGGGGGGGGGGGTCCCAGAGAATTCTGTCACTGACACGCTTAGATGAGAGAGGCACCGCGTTTCGTCCGTGCGAGAGACGTAAAAAAAAAAAAATTACAAAAACTAACTCTCCTGATGAGCACAATCGGAGACAGACGGAGATCAAGTCTTGATTTCTGTTTGTGGACGGATAAACCCGGTAATCTTTCAATCTGTTGTGCCAAAGCCCCAACAACAAAGGCCTCTAAAGACTCCTGATAATCACGGAATAGGCCGTGGAGTATATCTGAACCCGGCGACCATGTTCTTGGTCGGATTCCGAGCGACGCGGGAAAGATTCCTAAGTCGTAAGGATCTCCAAACAATTACGGCCAGGATTTTACAGATTCCGCACAAATTTCCAAGATTCCCATAAGGAAATCCCAGGTTTGCGGGGAAAGTCTGCGTCCTGGCAGCCAAAAAAAAAAAAAACGTGAGCCGGCGAAATGCCCGGAGATAAACAGCCTCTGCGGTCTCCTGAATCGGTCTGGGATGGGCCGGTACCTTTCTGCTGCGTCAGACGCTTTGGTCAGCATCTCTCAAGCCTGAGCAATGTTATGAGCAGGTTAGACGCTGGTGTACGTTATGCAGTTAGGAGTGATCTGAGCACCTGTAGTGTAGGATCGAGTAGATTTCTGTTGGAAGTCTGAGCATTCATTCATGGCAACTAAGAGACATACAGATTTTTAAAGATAGAGAGAGAGAGAGAGAGAGAGAGAGAGAGAGAGAGAGAGAGAGCCTTTTCCCGATGTCACGGTTTTTAGTGTTGTGAAGTGTATGTTTGGCCAAAAGAACCAGCCTAATTCCACACGCAATTCTCAACCACCCTGCAAGACTGTTGAAAAGGGTACCTTTGGAATCATCCCTACCCCACAAACCCACTCTATGTCCACATCTAACTCCAACTCCACTCTATGTCCACATCTAACTCCACTGATACAGCTCTTCAAGTTATTTATGGGTCTTTGTTGGTCCAGGGATGCAGTTTGGGCAAGCACAAACGACTAAAAATCCCAGAGTCCGTTAGACTACAAGATGACCTCAAGAAAACCATCAATCCACTCCAAGGTCACTGACCAATCCATTTGAAAATCATAAATCCAT
The DNA here is from genome assembly GCF_902362185.1 of Chanos chanos. Classification (NCBI taxonomy): domain Eukaryota; kingdom Metazoa; phylum Chordata; class Actinopteri; order Gonorynchiformes; family Chanidae; genus Chanos; species Chanos chanos. The sequence continues at coordinate 5,836,916 of NC_044502.1, read as the reverse complement.
TCTATGCCTGATGATTGGTGCACACTGAGGCAAGTCTATCAGTTCCACAATCAGCAATTGGTCACACCAGCTACCAACAGTCCAGGCCCCGTAATTATTCGCCATTAGCAACCGTTAATCGGGTCGTCATTACTTCTGCTAATGTCCGATAAAATCTGGGCGGACAGATACGTAACGTCCGAATGAGAACAGTCAAGTTGCATTTGTGACCCTCTTACTTCCCCAGCCTTGCGAAATCTGAACATTTCTAACTTTAGTAGAACAGAAAATCCAAGGTCTTTTCTTTTTTAGTAGTAGTTTAAAGAGTAGCTGGGTTTAAACAATGGTGCTGTCAAACGTACCCCTGGCCCGTCACTGCACTGCATTTCTTCTGTGCAATTGTTTCATGGCTGGCAGCCACTGTACAAGCAAGCCACTTTCCCCCTCTCTACCACTGAAGAGAACAGCTATGACAACATTTTCAGT
>NC_044502.1:5803951-5831451 GCF_902362185.1 Chanos chanos | reverse complement strand
TCAGAAGTAACAAACAGCACACTTCGTCAAGGACCAGACACAGCTATGAGGAATCTAGCCCTTCAACTTCATTTGATAGGTCGAAAAATGAGCTACGATGTCACAACCATTAAACATATATCACTTAAAAACTTCGATCTGGTCGAAGTCGATTGGCACTGTGGACATGTGGTGTGTCGCAGAATACCGTGCATCTTGGTAGCATGAGACCATTTTAACAGTTAAGCCTTAGCAAAGGAAAGAGTAGGTATGGAGCATACGGCTGTATGGTAAAATATAATGGAGATGTTGATTAGCTAGACTTCACCTGCCCAGTGCCTCTGACACATTATGCTGAGGGCACTGGGCCTACGTTCGTTTGTCAAAGACTAAGTGACAAATTGCATAATCTCACTACAGTTCGAATCTGACAATGTACAGTAAATTACATGACGGAAGGAGGTAAACGGGGAAGAGAACGCAGCGTTTCAATGTTACCACCTCCTTTGAGCAAACACGTTAGGAGAACCGTGCTATGCATGTGGAGCGGCAACAGAACCATTTGCAAGTACAGCAATGTCTCCGTATCGCCAAAACGCAGGAGAAATGTGTGGATTATACATTGCACAATAGGAGAGACAATAAGATATGCGCCTTCATTTTCCTAACTTGGATTTTGTTCCCAAATCGCAAAATAAGTGTTACCAGCCGTCTCGAAACGAAACTCGCCAGATGTTGGCATGATAGGACTGAATTAGTTGCAAAACCTGCAATTAAACGAGCGATGTACTTACCGAAAGGCCTCGGAATTCGGTGTCTATTTGGTTTTCATGTTATATCTGTCTGAAAATGCAATATATGCTGCCATTCTGTCGGAATAATCCTTGACCGAGGCCATGGGATGCAGTGGGCGGCTCCGGTGGAATCGATTGCGCGAACCAGAGGTTAGGGATGATACAAAGTGTGACGTAGTCCCACTACGAAGATGCCGTTCTCTGACACTTTTGTTGCCATATAGTTTTTTATTTCCTAGACGTAAACTAAGAAATACTGCGAAAACATCGATTTGCGTCTGATTCATTCGCTTCTGGACAGTTGACAACGAAAAACACTTTTTTTCGGTTTAATCTTTTTTTTGTTAATTATGCGCTCATTTCATTTCTTTGTGTTGAACCTCTTTGTATTCGTGTCTGCCACCAGCGCGTTCTGAGAACAGTTCATCACTCAGAATTTTTTTTTGAATACCGAAATGTATGAACACTTTCTTTGCTCTTTTGATCTGATGTGTCATCGAACATATAGTTCAATGGCCTCATACAAACCGGTCGCTGCATGCGTGACACTCTGTAGTTACCTGTTTCTTAATGGGAGAAACTTGAACATCGAGTTTGTTAAGAATTGTGGGGAAATTATGCATGGTTGCTGCCGTCTTTAGCAACCCGGGAAGAAAATGCATAAACAATGTTGATAAACTGTTAATGACTGTTGTTTAAAAAATTTAAGCAACTTCAGACACTGGACACGTTAAGTAAGAAATTAGGCACTAACACACAGTAGTGTAGTTATATAACTCATTTATTCAACTTATTATTATTATTATTATTATTATTATTATTATTATTATTATTATTATTGCCACTATTATGATTGCCACTATTATGATTGCCACTATTATTATTGTTATTATTATTATTATTATTATTATTATTATTATTATTATTATTATTATTACTGCTGTTTATTAATGATTATCCAAATCCCCTATCTATCTATCTATCTATCTATCTATCTATCTATCTATCTATCTATCTATACGAGGTCTTTCACGTACATTTTAGCAGTAGAGGTTTAGGTGGCTAAAACAATTACATTCAGTTGCTCCATCAAGATGATTTGGCCTTTTTCTCATGAACCACTACCCAAATACAAACTGACCCAAGAGAGAGAGAGAGAGAGAGAGAGGGAGAGAGAGAGAGAGAGAGAGAGAGAGAGATGAGATGGAACCAAAGCCAACAATTATTATGGGTGGAGTTAAGATTTAATTCTGCAGACATGTTCATCCAACTAAAGATCATTGTTGTCCGTAACCTAATGTTACTGTGAAACTCAGCCAGCGACACTATTTTAAAAAAAAATCTATCAAAACAGTTAGAACAATCAGTCAATATAACCAGTATTACACAGAATAGCACACGACTGGTTTGTTCTCCAGCCTAACCACCAGCAGGTTCTGGCTGAGAGGCACTCTGCCCTCTTCTTGCTCCAGCATGGCTGGGGGGGGGGGGGGGGGGGGGGGGGGGGGGGGGGGGGGGGGGGGTTGACTACAACTAGCCTAATGACTAATACAGACATATTCATCAAGTCCCTCTGCAAACTTTATTGCTCTTGCTAAAGGCAGCTGACACCACAACTACAACCCGAGCAGCCCAGCTGTCTATGGACTTCGATTACCGTGTGGGGCTTCAAGAGAGATGACAAATATTTGCCAGTAGGTGGTGCTCTAAGACTTAATTATAATTCGGAATCGCTCAGTGATGCTGTTGTGAGACTTACCACCAGAGGCGGTCTATGAGAGAGAGAGAGAGAGAGAGAGAGAGAGAGAGAGAGGGAGAGAGGGAAGATCAATTAAACTGTTAAGGAACATTACGGTGCCCGCAGGCATCTGATGAGGTATGAAAAATACATAAGTTATATTAAATATATATATACGTAGAGAGAGAGAGGGAGAGAGAGAGAGATATTTTTTTTAATGAGCCATTTATTTACAATCCTCTCATATGTTTAGCACTCCAGTAAAAGCTTTTGCAATCATTTTTGTCATTAATACAGCCATTAAGGGAACCAAGTTGACGTCTCTGTTCTGCTCAGTGTAATTCCACTGTTTACAACCTAAAGCAGCGTCACTTTCTTTTTCAACCATATTTGGATAAGTATCACAGAGGGAAATATTGTTAGTAGTTTGTAAAACAGATAGATGTCTGTTCTTATGATAGTTATTGACATGTCTGATGTGCTACCACTGCAGTGGAGTAACTGTGCATCCTGGGATATTACTGGTTTCACACCAGTATCATGGAACCAGTAGCAACTGTCCACAACAGCAAGCAGCTCAAGCAGAACCAGAGTCAAGTATCGGCAGAACCAGACCAGGACTTTTGCCCTCTCTCACATATCATGACAAATGAATGCTTCTGCTGCTAGTAATATATTTTTTCTTTGTCTCACTTGTCTACCTGCTGGTGACTCTTTATGTTTATGGAATCGGTGACACAAGAATAACCAGGTATCTCTATCTATCTATCTATCTATCTATCTATCTATCTATCTATCTATCTATCCGTCTGTCTGTCTGTCTGTCTGTCCCTCTTATTCACCTTTTAGTTTGTTGTCTGTCTGTTTGTTTTTATCCTCTGGATTGAGAGAAGAATCCCGTCCACACCAGATGTTACCTTGTTAAGTATAGGCTCCGCTTGTCTGGTAAGACTCCGCCCAGATTGGCCGAGCGGAGGATAGGGGATGATCAGGGGACCTTCGTCCGGGGACAATAAGGACAGCAGCACCATGTTTAGCAACATGTCACCTGTGCATGTCACTGTGATTCATCTCTCCAGTTACCCATTGTTAAAAAAAATGGATGATGCTCTTTGTTCAGACAGAGAGAGAGAGAGAGAATGAGAATGAGAGAGAGAGAGAGAAAGACTGATAGTATCAGCTGCTGAATGCAGAATGCTACATTAGTGATAAAACCAGTCCCTCTTTCTGGTACTTCTGTTAAACTTTCATTCAGTTGGCTTCACTGTTTGTAATAAACATACCTCAGTGAAGTAACCTGCAAATTATTCTGTGTATTTGTATCTAGCAAGAGACACAGCTTCCTAGGAGACTTAAATATGTTACCACTTTTGTAGCAAATGTTTGCCTAGATTTTCTGTTTTTGGCACATGCTTTGACTACCATGTCGTATTCAGCTCGAAACCTTATTTACTAGACTGTTAGACAGAGACAGTGCATTTTTTTCTAATAAACATGTTGAATTCATGAAAAGTATGAAAGATTAAAAAGTTGGCACTATTATACATAGCTCTATATGTACATTCAGACTTACTGGATTATCACATTTAGTCCGGCCGCAGTTGGCAGTGAAAGAAAACAGAACTTAAAAGGAGTACAGTAGGAAAATACAGATCCAATCACTGAACACACATGAAGAAGCCAGGCGGAAGCGGCCAAGCTAGGTCTCTTGCTTAAGTGTGTCCGCTTTATTCACAGGTTTTTCGATTTGAGAATCGAAAATCTATAACCTTGAGAAACATCCGTGTAACACTTAGCTTAGATGTTCCTGTTAGTGTCGCACGACAACTAGATTTGATACGTTTTATGCTGCAATACGTGGACAATGTAGAATCAATCAATTGTTCACTAACTGCGAGGTTAAAATTGAGACTCCCCATATCAACCCACATTCATTATTGATACATAAGTTTATCCAAACTGAAACTACCCTACGTGTTAAAATCACGTGGTGACATGAACACAGTCAGGACCACGAAGTGAAATCCGCATTTTCCTGCTCAAATTTAAACTTCATACGGAAAAAAAGACAAAATTAAGCGTAGCCCAGCTGCAAATTGATCTGGTTGTGTTGACTCGGTGTTTCGCGCACTGGCTGGGCGCTGTTACTGTGGAAATCGCTACAGTGGTCGCTCCTATACGACCGTAGCAACCGCTCTCTGCTTTCAGGGCTACAGCAAGGGTTGTAGAGAGTTGGGTCTCCGCCCTCCTACCCCCACACCCCCAAAAGAGGACTTTTGCTACGCGCACTGTACAACTTAACCAAGCCGACCTATGCGCTACGATTATCACACTAGTAGTAGTGGCATTGTTTTTCACCTTGTCCAACACAAGGTAAAAGCAAAGTTTAGTTCATTTTCAATGTCTGCTACATGATATTGACTACATTTTCCTGGCTCTAATAATGTCTTATAGATACTTAATGATAAGGATGTCTCATAAATGCCTTATAATAACTTAATACAGATACATGAAAGACTTATAATAACTGAATAACTGAAATGTAGTGGTTTTATTTGTGATTACATTAGGCGTTATTCAGTGCATTTTAGAAGCATTTTAATCTCAACAAAACGTTTTGACAGGTCTGTCTCTTTCTTATTTTAATTCTTAAAATTCTTAAAGCTAAAGTTTTGACCAAAAGATGTCTTGATTTCTAATGGTGATAAGAAAATACAACACAACATAATATCATAATATAACAAGACAGATAGACAGACAGACAGACAGACAGACAGGCTGTAATATTAAGCTGACACAGCCTGAGAGATAATGAGTGACAGATAATATCACCCATCTACTCACCTCCCGCCTTAAAACAAGGGCTCATGTCTTGCATGTTGAACCACTGCGGGATTTCACCAGTCATACATTTTACATTGAATGAATTAACTGATGCAAAATTAATTGAACAAGACACTTGTAAAGAGAGAGAAGAATGAGAGAAAGAGACGAAAAAGCCCCCACTGTGACTCTTCCCCAAAATTCTCTTTACAATTGACAGTTTCGAGTTAAAATGAAAAAAAAAACCCCACTGCAAGTGAACCTGAGTCTCTCTCTCTCTCTCTTTCTCTCTCTCTCTCTCTCTCTCTCTCTCTCTTTCTCTCTCTTCCCCCCTTGGCATACAACCAAATGTATCTCTTTGTCTACGATTTGACTGGTGACAGAAAGGCATTCCACAATATTGTCCACATTATTGTGTTTCTGTCTGTGTGCTACTAATTAGAGACACGGATAAGGAAGAAGGCAAACAAGGTAATGTGAATAAGAGCATTGGGTCAGAGCTGACCGTGAAAATCTTTGAATCGTTGGTGGAAGTGTGTTCATGTTAGCAGACTGAGCCTTATCAGCACCATTGAATGTGTGTCTCTTCCTCGAAGACCATTAGAAAAGAGTGTCAATTAATGGTCTGTTTAACCTCACACACACAGCAGGGCACTACCGTATTGAGTCATCAGAGAGGATGGAGGTGGATCTGATGTCTGATCTAATGATTTAAGTTCAAACTTTTTGCACTTGTTATTTCATTAAGCACTGAACAGTGTCCACACAGAACTGACACAGTCAATGACTGGTTTACATCACTGATGTGTATGTAACAGTTTTTTATAAAGCCAAGTAAATGTCTGGGGAAAAACAACAGCAACAACAACAACAATGGCAGACAATATTAAACTCATGCCCATTGTTAAACGCCTGTTACTCTTGTTGTAGTGCTAAGGGAACAGATGTCTGTTGGAAGACTTAAGAGTAAACAGATACGTGTCTCATTGCATGATTGTGAGTGAGTGTGTGTGTGTGTGGGTGTGTGTTTTAAGATCTGCATCAAAAGAGAACAGCAAAGCAAAAACCAGAGACGTGCACTGTGCACCACAACACGCCCTTAATTCGACTGGGATGAGAAGACTTTATTAGTGCACAGGTCAGGGTCTTTATTTCCCTTTCCCCTTGTGTTTGGTATACAAATCACTTCATGAAATCACATAAAAGAGAAAACAACAGGGAATAAACAAAGAACTGACTGAATCCGCCAGGCAAACGCTCTGTCTTTTTTTTTTCCCCCATCACATGAAAAATTGGCACAGAGCTGAATGAGTAAAGAAGAGCTAGAAGACGGAGGCATCACAAGGTTAGTATCTGTGTGTGTGTGTGTGTGTGTGTGTGTGTGAGAGAGAGAGAGAGAGAGAGAGAGTAGATTCTTTCCTTTTACATCAGAAAGAGGGAAAAGATACTTTGGCAGCTGCAGAGGTTAAAGGTGAGATTCTCCGATTTTTCATCGATCCCGACATCGTTAGGCCAGAGCGAAACGGCACAGAGAACGAAAAACCGATGAACATTTACCTCATCGCGTTCACTTCGTTACTTACTTTAACTTCTTCTACTACTTCTACTTATCTTCATTAGAGATAAAAATCATGTCACGCAAAGGAAGTCGTGGGAGCAAGACCTGTTAATAAGCCCACTCACACACACACACACACACACACACACACACACACTCACACACACACACACACACACACACACACACACACACACACACACATCCGGACCTGACTGAGAGGAAACCACATGACCCAAACCCCTCTTTTCACCCAGCAACCAGCCTTCACAACGCAATCAGACCAATGAGAGCTACAGAACCAGACTGCCAGACATCAAGATCTTAACATGATTCTATCAGGCCACACTGCAGGAGGAAGCCGCACAAGTTTTGTCACTGAGCTTACAAGAGTTGGCAGGCGCCTCTGGCCGTGACCAAGAGAAAAGGAAATCTATCGGTTTGACTGGCAACCAGATACAGCAGCATGCTGAAAAATATTCTACACACACACACACACACACACACACACGTATGTGTTAAGCAGTGAGTTTACACCAATGGGGCACAGAATTTCTGTACGTTGCATTAGAGTTATGACATTAAAAAACAACAACAAAAAGAAAAACTGCTCAATGGTCGATCAAGTGAATTAGTCTATGAGATATTTACAATGTCCCTTCTGTAAATCTCTTATCCTGCGATCAAAGTACAGCTGTTTTATTACGCCACTGTTTCATTTTTTCATCTCAGGGTTGTAAGGATGTAGCGGTTAGCTGTTTGCTTCTGTTCTCAGAGACAGTTTGTTTTTGTTCTTGTACACCGCGGATCCTTAGTTTATCAAACTATCTCAATTCACCGAATTAAACCGCAACAAGGCGCTTGTGCATTTTGCTTTAAATTTGATCGCGTTTTCAAATTTCAAGATGTGGAACTTTGTTTCTACAACTCAATGTTCATCGTGAGAAAAAAAAAAAAATTCATCCAGACTACATTTAAAATATTCAGATATTTAAAAATGTAAACGTTGTCTGGCAAAGGACTTGATATGATTGTTGTTTTTGACCGATCCTGCTTTACTTAAGTAAAAGTGAGTGAAAAGTGAGTTGACAATGAGCAACAATTAGGCGGGAAAAAAGCAGGCCAGGAGTAAAAACAGTCTCAAACAGAACACACACACAAAACGTTCATTCCTGACGGTAAAGAAACAGGACGTATCTTCACCACAGATTGTTTGTCAACAGCCTGTTAAACCATCATCTTTTAGGAATTTTTGTTACAGTTACAGGCTCTGTGGTAACAGGTTAAGTTGTAAAAAAAAGACAACAGAAACGGAACACTCAACTTTACATGCACATGCAATTTTATTGAATTAATCTAGTGTTTTTTTTTCCAACTTTGAACGACAGTGAATGTAAACATCGCTGAAAAAAAAAAAGAGAGAGAGAGGAAAAAATTCACATGGAATCATTCAGTGTTCAGTATGTACCTGACTCTTTCCATCATACTGCAGCGTCAATTTATCGATATGTAGGTAACTACCACTTACGTCAAGGCAAACAATGTCAAATGGCATAGCAACACATTCTACATTCACCATTACCCAAATAACAAACCGAAAAAAAAAATTTAAAAAAAAAAAAAAAATCACATCTTCAAAACACAATGCCTGACATGACACATACAGCCCAGCTCCATTCTCGAAGCGACCAAAATACTTAAAAGAGGTATATGACGAAACTATCCATCTATCCGTTCATATGTTTAAACTGCATGTTCTTCTGTTTTGTTTTTTTGTTTGCTTTTTTTTTTTTTTTGGCTAGTTTCTCGGTTATGGTTCTGTTTGGTTCTTGTGCAGGGAGAGCAGTTTATAGCATATCTCCAATTACGATTTCAGCATGTCAAACAATGAAAATCAACTGTGTTCAACCGTGTCAAGCTGACTTTTTTTTTGTCCTAGAATTGTCTACTTGTTTTATTCTGTGCAGCAGAGACTACGCAGGGGGTGTGGTGTGTGGTGTGGTGGTGGGGGTGGGGGTGGGGGTAATTAACCATACAGATCCTCCTTGTACGGAGTAATTTCAAACATCACAAGCACCAATAGATCTGCAAGGATGAGACAGAAGACTTTTTTACAAATATATATTGTAATTTAAAACAAAACAAAACCAAAAAATAAAAAAATGATGAGATATCAGTACCTTTGCATAAATACAGAGAAGAACGCAAGGGAGGGGGGGGGTGGAATGTGAATAGCTGTTTTGGGCGGCGGGGAAGGAAGGGGGGTGTTTGTTTTGTTAGGTACCCAGTAAAACCACTGGCCAAAGTCTCTCGTTTCTCTTTTTCACTCCAGGTCGTCTTCTGGTGCAATAGTGCTGGTCATCTCTGATGTCATGCCTGAAATGTGGAAAGACACACAAACACACACACACACACACAAGACAACATCTTTACGATTTGTACATCTGGCAAGTTCTCTTTGGACTCACACACAATGCATTGCGTTGACTTACTAAAGAGACAACTTCTCAAATTCTCAGTGAAGAGAGAATTTCTCAAATCCATCTCCCACACTGATCTCTATGATAAAGTTTCGTAGCTAATCCTTGTCCTAACTGCTCTCAGACCATCTGGGTCCGAGCAAACATAAGACAAACAAAATCCCCTTACTGGAAGCATCGTCATCAGGAGACTTCTTGTCCTCCTCTATGTAGCCAAAGCTCAGGAGTTTTGACATACTCACTGGGCCTGAGGAAATCTTCTCATGAGACCTGAAAAAAAAAAAAAAAAAAAAAAAAAAGACATCCAGTTAGCTCCTCATCAAAGACAAAACCTAAACAAATGTATGACTTTCACAGAACGCAGAGCGTTGATTTCAAACGAAACTAACGGCGAAACCACTGAACACGGTGGTTAGACGTGAGAAGACCGTGTGAAAATAAAGGTCGGCTCTGCCTGCTACGATGGGTAAACTCTCGTTTCTCTGTGTGAGGGGCAGGAAACAAACTGAAAATATTCATAAAAGGCTTAAAAATTAAAAAAAAAAAAAAAGAAAAAAAAAAGGGATCCTTACATCCTTTTGTATTTGTTTGCCTTCTCAATTTCCTCCGGACTTAACGCCAGTTTCTCCATGGCCTGGACCACTTGGTCACCACCCTTGGGCTTCTGCGAGAGATAAAAAGAGACTTTTTTTTACGTCCAAGCTTTATACCGGCGGCTGATGCAAGGACATCGCTCAGTCAATACCAGCCCATAGTACGGAAATGGAGAACGAACGGATTACAAGTCCATAGCACTGAAATGAAGAAGTGAATGTAAGTTTGTAGAATTGAAATGACCAGGGTGAACGTGATGGAATTTAATCCCCCTCGCAGAACAGGTTTGATCGTTAAGAACAATGTAAAAAAACCAAAGGAGAAAGCAAAGCTGAAATCAGAAAAAATAGCCAAAACGATATACAAAAACAAAACGAAAAAGAACATATCAAATGAGGCAAAAGAAAACATATAATCGTGATCAGCCATTTATTTCTTTTCCTGATTGTGTTAATAACACGCAACCTGCCACCTCCCCATCTCCTCACTGCGTCTCCTTTGGGGGGGGGGCGTCCTGGCATCAGGTCCCTGTCAGACACCAGCCACATGCCACAGCTTCAAGCCAGTAAAAGCATTTGAGTGGGGTTAACCCTCAACCCTGCGAGCGTGAGCGGGTCCCAAAGCGATGGATTGAATGAAGCAGTCACACAAAATTATGTTAAAGATTTAAAGGATTTTAGCACATCCAAAGTGAACTCGTGTTTTTCACAAAGATTAAAGAACAGAAACATGGAGGGGGAAGCATCAACATTGTTGCTAGTTATTCTTATTGTTTGCAAGTTATGCCATTTGCCCGTGTGATAAGTGCAATATACTGTGATAACTGTGTTAAAAATATATAAACTAAACTAAGACTAGCAACTTTGCGCCTAGAAGTGCAGCTGACTAGAAAAATCGTTAAGACTTAAGACCCTCCAAGCAACATATCAACAAACTATTTGTAGACTGAACCGGGAAAAAAAATATTTTAAGCAAATATCAATAAACAATTCCTTGCTTTATCTAGAAAATAACAGTGATCTAAAATAAATTTGTGTACAGGTAAAATATGAAAAAATCACTCTTTCAACTGCACTAAACATTTGGTACAGCTGAAAAAAAATAGACCGTCATTCTCTCTGATATGGAAATGCAATGCAAAAGATTACATCAGCCGCCATTACGCAGTCCTAAAATGTATATATCAAAGATAACGAAACGCAAAAATGCAACTCATCATTAAGCATTGAAAAAAAAAAAAAAAATATGACAAAACAAGCAGGAAATGATATTTCTTTTGCAACAGAAAAAAAAACCAAACCAAAACAAAAAAAAACAACAAAAAAAACCCCACCAGAAACAAACAGATGGGAGAAGCGATGTGTTTCTGAGTGATGGCGCGTGTGATGGGTTTTAAGAGAATGCGGAGGGTGACGGGACCGGATCACGAGGGGCTGGAGGATGCGGTGACGATGCGGTAATGTCGCGTTTGGGAACCGGGGCCATTCACCTTCTGTTTACCAGCGGCTACGCCATCCGCCTCTTTCTCCCAGGACGAGGAATCGTCGGTGCCAAACGGTGCCGCCAGAGGCTGCACGCCCTGTTTAGTCGGGCTCTTGTCGAGTCCGTGAGATATCGTGGCGTCTGGGGACGCGGCTTTACTTCGACTGTAAGCACAAAATCATGGTAACATCTGCCCCGCCTACCTGACCCCGTCACTCAACCCCCCCCCCCCCCCCCCCCCCCTCCAAAAATCAGGCTGCATGACTCACCAGATCCACATTTTTTTTTGTTGTTTTTTTTTTTGTTTGTTTGTTTGTTTGAGGGAACACTCTGAATGATAAACTTATCCTGCGAATGATGAACATTCACTCATTTGACAGACCACAGAGCGTGCCCGCTTTTGCGGCAGCTATAATCATAAATCAAAAAAACGAGACAATTACATAAAACAAAAAAAAAAAAATCCTTTTACGGTTTTACCTATGCTGCTCTCCCTCTGCGGCAGAAGAGAACCAGTCGGGTGCTTTGTAGGATTTGCCAGGTTTAGTCTCAACATTGGTCTCTTCATGCCACAGTAAACCTGGAAAAAAAACCCCCACAAAAGACAGAGAAATGCAGATGATGAACGTTTGCGCAGCGTTAACTCTGCAGTGAAGGAGAAGTACGAATATATGATCCGTTACCCTTTTGCCCTCCTTGTTTCGCCAGTTTGACATAGTCAGAATCTGTCTCGAAAATGCCAACCCGACGTCCTTTGGTCCTTTCCACCGGCCCTGTTTCAGCAGTCACTGACAAACCAGGAATCTGTGAGCTGGGGCCCATGACACCATTGGAACTGGCATTCGCAGGGTTACTGGTATGACCTGATAACGTTTGGAGAGCCAACAATGCTGACTAAGTTCACATCACTAGGGTTATAGAAATGTAACTGAAGCCGTCTGCATTGAGAAAGAGAGAGAGAGAGGGAGAGAGAGACAGAGAGAAAGATCTAAACGTATAAACAAGAACTGTTACCGGGTTTCTTCCGGCGGTAGTTTGGCTCAGTAGTCATGACTGGTTTTTGAATCCGGAGTCCAGAAATTTCTATAAGGAAAGAGACAGACGTTAGCGAAGTGACAAAGTGCCTTATGATAGAACTGGGGCTAAGTGACTGCTTTCAATCTAGATTACGACAAAACACATTAATGTTGTACCCCAAAACCCACTGAGTGGGTTATCGTTTCATACGTCCGCTTAAGTTTTGCCGATATAACACGAGACAGCTATTGAAGGATGTAATCCGGTATTTAGCCAATCATTTTATCATTCCTATGTGAATGATGACCCTAAATTATCGAATTATCTTGCTAGCGGGTTTCTTTGTCAGTTAGCTTGCTACTGCTAAACGATGAGTTAGCCCGGTCGCTTGGTAACAAAAGCATCACCACTTGCTACAGGCTTCGCGCCGGCATACCGGAGTAATTATATTTAGGAAAGGTAGCAGTTAGGGTTTCAATGCATTATAGATATCTTACATGATCAATGTCATAATCGATAATACAATACAATTTGCACACAAACAAATGTTAAAACAAGATTACATTATACTCCCGTGTCTGCAAGTATGTTGTCCACACTTCCGTTAGATCGGGAAGGTTTTCTTTTGGTGATACAATCTGTGGGTCAGTGGTCATTATCGCCACCTATTGCGTTGGAAGAGGAACAACTTTTTGCTTTGGTATAATTAGGCTACCTCACAATGCAGCTGGACCGATGTAATGCAGCTGTATAAAAACTCTTTTCTCGGTCCAGAAAAGCCAAATATTCTGCAAAAAAAAATGTCTGGGAAAAATTATTTTCATAAAATGCACAGTCTTAGTTGTGATAACACCACCTCCAACAACAACTAAATATCGGACATTGAATATTAAAAATGTTGAATTGTGGGATTCTGAAATGTGATTTTACCATGACCCGCTGAACAGAACAAAACAAATATATTGATATATTTGAATCAAATAAAACAAGATGTTACACATGTCTGGTTTAAAAGCAAAATAGACGTTTTAGCCAACAGAGAATGTTTGTTTGTTTGACTGATTGATTGATTGATTGATTGATTGGTTGGTTGATTGGTTGTTTGTTTGATTGATTGATTGGCTGATTGATTGATTGACTGATTTATTGATTGACTGATTGATTGATTGTTTCGTTCCGTGAAATTCGAGTTGATCATTTTTAATTGCTCAGTATGCAAAACAAGTGTGTGTGAACACAACAATTTTTGATCTAATGTATTACTGTAATTGTAGTATAGATTGTGGTGTAATGATACGGGTTTTTTTTAAGATATATATATATATTTCTGTGGTGCAACGTGGAAAATATTTAGAGCTTCTGAATGTATATGTTGTGCAGTGACGAATAAAGTGGTCTTACATTGTGTTGACAGCCTCGAGAATTAGCAAAACTCCTTTCATGTGTAATAGCGAGTTCAGATTCATTAAACCTGAATATTCTGGAATAATACATCATCGGCACAGGTCGATAAAACAATTCTAATCCTAATCTCTATGTCTAATCCCAAAACTATGAAGTCATGCCGACTGCATCTGATCGATTGATCGAATCGGTTTTGAAATACACTTCTGACGTAGGTTTTGTCTTCTACAGAGATGTGTGGCAACTGGAGGTGGTTTGAATAATTATAGCCATGAAACTGAAATGCCTTTGTCAAAAAAAAAAAAAAAAAGGTCGTGTAGGCTGGCTGACAAACCACAACGATGTTAAAATAGTCCGACAACAAAACGACATTGCTGTAATATCATTCGACTGATGAAATAGTTTTTGCAAAATCACTCTGTCATCATTGTTGCTAAATCTTTGGTTACTGTTTGGTCACTTGAGTCGTTCAGTCTGGCGGCATGTGTAAGTCTATTACAAGTTACTTATGCGTCAGCAGTTATATGGATATATGCTCACAACTTAACCTTCACACGTCACACCACCGAATTTATTCTGGCTTGCTTAAAACGAAGCCACTGTTTACTGTGCCTCTCACTATAGTCATTATGTTTATGTTTCATGTTTGCTATAGATAATTTGCAGCATCAATAATATCATGCGTTTTTATTCCTGGGTTTTATTTATTTATTTATTTATTTACAATATATACTATGGTCATGCGTGATTATAATTTTCTTTTCTTCTAAAAAATAATTATGCCTTTGTCAACCTGTGATCAAAATTCTGAGGGTTCCTATGTTATACTTTCCATGAGACCTGGTAGAGTTTAAATAGAGCTTAAAACTGAGGTTCTTTTATTTGTCCTATTGTCTACCATAGAGTACCTTAAAAAGTGTGTTGGATTGTTGGATTGTTATATTTAGATCATAGCGGTTTCCTCAGACCTGATGTTTGCAGTCTAAAGTCCTTTCCCTCTGTGAGCCTTTAGTCCACTATACCCCTTACTGACTTATTTTCTTTTGAGATCTCTGCTTGTACAGTTCACAGCAGCCTGGCCTGCTGAAGACAGGATGTGTTTCCTGTCATGTACCGTATAAAGACACTTCAGATTAGTCAAGTGTGGTTTTCATGTCACCGTGGGCACAGGCCCCCCTGTGTGAGATGTAAATAAATCTGTCACTGTAATTGTGCCGTTTTATTTCTTTCTCTTCAATGAGTATCACAATGATGAATCAAGGCCAGGAGTCAGGACCTAAAACAAATGAGCAGTACTATCGTATACACACGTGCACACACACACACACATATGTATGTATGTATGTATGTATGTATGTATCTATCTATCTATCTATCTATCTATCTATCTATCTATCTATCTATCTATCTATCTATCTATCTATCTATGTGTGCGTGTGTGTGTGTAAACAATGAAAGTGTACTGCTACTGTTTACTTGGAAGAAATAACCAGCGCCTAGTTTTTGGTTCCTAGCCGCTGGTGTTCAGCTCTAACCCTAGCTCTCTTTATTCTTCTGCTTCTCTATTCAGTAGGAACCAAGCATAAGTCTGAAATATAACCAACTTGGTTACTAAGTAATAAAACCATCTTCTTTCAAAGCAAAACAGTTTCTTGCACAAATCTGAGGAGCACTATGAGGTAAACATTACAAACGTGTCATACACATTGTCTTTTTTTAATGGTGCTCTGTAAACATTTTCAAAATATTGACATTCAAAATACACCGGGCTGATTCCGGTAGGGGCACGTTATATACACATTCATTTACAATGAAAAACACGGATGAAATATGTAAATTACTTCTGTAGTTCCTACAAAAGACAAATAAAGTCATCAAACTCTTGTAGTCCATAACATTCCGTTCAGCTCCTTCTATTTGAGTGACAAAATTTTATGCTGAAGTGTAGGACAGCCTGTTCGAAGCAGGCCACATTCTGAATCCCTGTTTTAAAATAATGAAGCATTGAACTGGTTGTGTATTATGTATTGAGAGTATTACGTGTGCGTGTACTTGAGATATTCTTTTCTGTGTATTATGCCGGCGTTGTAATGTCTGTAACACATAATGTCACATTCTATTTCGATAGGCCTACTATTATATAAGTCTGTCGTCAGTTTTGTGCTGCGTTTAAGCTTATGCGAAACAAACTCAGTTACCAAACAGTTCATTATATATACAAAAAGACTGACTAAGCTATGTCAAAGTAATAATGTAGGCTACTAAATAGACCCAAATATGCACACTAGACCGAATTTCAGACACTGAAACGCTGATAAGGATTTTTCAGAGAAACCCCCAGTGGGACTTCACGGTAATTATGCTTACTTGATTTCCGTTTTGTGATAGCGTACTCATGTTCTGTCAGCAAACAGAGGTTTCGCATTCTCAGTCAGACGCTGGTCGCGCACAGACTCAAACACGCTACATACACACGCGATGACTATGACATCCTCAGTAATGAGCATCCGACGGCTCGTGAGAAAGGGCAGCCGCGCGACAAGCGCTCTTCTTTGGAAGAATGGACCAAGTCGAAACTGCCCATCACCTGCCGACAACGACGATGACACTGAACGTCAAAAAAACGAGTTTACAGGGCGTTTGAAGGGCAAAGGACAACAGGTGGTAAGTCTCCGACGGCATCATTTCATTTTGCTCTATTCGTTTGGTGTGTTTCAAGATTTCAGCTCTACAGAGACTTTACATGATCAACGATATGGACTAATGTTTGAATCCCAGCATTGTTTTAAGGTAGCCGATGTGACAAAAGCAGACTATTGTTGTACTTTAGATCTTTTTGTTTGATTGTCTTTGTTGGTTCTCCCACATAGGTGAGTCACTGTCAGTCAAACTTTCCAGGGGATCACATTAAGTCAACCCGGTAAGCTAATTTACCATGCACTCATATTAAAAGGATGAATATATCAAAATAATTAATAATAACAAATACAATAATTGTTTGTGAAATCTTGAATAATCTCTTTTTTTTGTCTTGTTTGTTAGGAAAACTGTGGCTATGGAGCGGCAAGACAACGAAACTTTTGGATTTGATATTAAGGTAAAACTCTTGTGTTACGGAGGCATCAACACCTCTTCTCCTTCTCCTGTCTTAGCTTTTCCTGTCCTTTTTAGTCTTCTAACTCTTTTTTTTGTGTGTGTGTGATTGTACAGTTACTTAAATCTTAACGCTACACAAGATGGTGCTTTTGAAACCTTACGGAGTTGACTGAGGGATTTGTCACTGTATCTCTCTACAGACACACTGCGTTCAGGACACAGACTCTGCTGTGCGGTCTCTGTACAGCTTTGTGAGCTCGGTGAAGGAGCAAAGCCCTGCAGAGAGAGCCGGACTCAAGGCTGGTGAGAACCTCCGCACCTTTCTCCTGTCCTTTTGTCTCTTTCTCACGAGAACATGAGAATATTTTTTCTTTCTTTCTTTCTTTCTTTCTTTCTTTCTTTCTTTCTTTCTTTCTTTCTTTCTTTCTTTCCACTCACCCACATACCCACTTCCACTTTCTTCCCCCTCTCACACTGCACCACCGCCCATTTACTGAATAATTCACACGCTATTTCTCTCTCTCTCTCTCCCTCTCTCTCTCTGTCTCAGGTGACATCATCATTTCCATTAATGACATTTGCACAGAAGGTTACAGTCATCAGCAAATCATTGAACTGGTTCAAAACTCTGCTTCTCTCCTAAAGTAAGTGGGGTTTTTTTTGTTTGTTTGTTTGTTTTTGCTGTTCACAAAAGAGGTATAATAGTGCATTTTTAGTGCTTAGGGTTTTTTTTTGTTTGTTTGTTTGTTTTTTCTTTTTTTTAAATCCCATTGAAACATTACAGTTATTTATTCCAAACTTTCTACTGTGTTCTTTATCACAAGAAAAGGCCTCAGTATGTCTTAGAATCTGTTTTCAGCGTTGTCAACTGTTCCTGTGTAGACAACAGACTGTCCTCATATGAATGTGATGTGATGGACTGTATGGTTACATTTGTCCCTTTTGTAGAATGGACACAATGAGTGGAGACACAGTGAAGCAGCTGGAGCTTAAACACAAATTAAGACTTTTACAGGTGACTATTACCGCTTACTCTTTCCCTTTCACGCCATTCAAACTTCCTTTCATCTCTGACACTCTCGCTTTTCTTTCATTTTCTAGTTCTCCATCTCTCCTCTGTTTTCCCCAAACGGTTCGCTGTTAAGCATAAGATGCATTCTCCTGTTCTACTTTACCGAAAAAAAAAAACCAAAAAAAAAAAACCAAAACGAAAATACCAAAAACGTCAATGCAAATTTACACCGCATCTCATAGTTTACTCCCATGCAACCACGTGATTTCAAGAGAAACGCTCGACAGAGGGCAAAACTTCTGTTGCTACTTTGGTGTTTAACCCCTTCCTCTCTCATTCTCTTTTATCTTTGCCTCCTACGCTCACAGTGGCAGCTAAGACAGAAACGGGAAGCGCTGAGCGCACTGCGCTCGCAGGAAGAACGTCTCACACGAGGTAGAGTTTTTTTTTTTTTTTCTTCTTCAATTTTTCGTCACTCTTGCATGAAGAGTGCGCATTTCCTTTTCTGCGTGCCCGCTAAGAATTCGGCTTTCAGTAAACATCTGTTGTTTACCCATGTGTGAATTCTTCTGTAACCGGAAGAGAGCTGTGGCACACACACACACACACACACACACACACACACACACACAAAAAAAAAACCCCTTCATTCAGTTTCTGAGGACCACAGAGGGGATTCTACATTCTCAGTCACACCTCTGATTTACTGTCAGTGACAATGTTATGTATGTAGACAGAGAGGCAGTTATCAAGTCCACAGAACGACACAAACTATATGTTTACATAGATGGGGTACTGTCAACCTAACAGGCACCGTACCATTGGCACTATGGGCCTAATTTACCCTTTTTTTTTTTGTCGTTTACAGGAAACCGGAGTGGAACAGAAAGCGATAACTCATCCGAGTCCCTCACATCGCTCCTCTCCACTGTGGGCGGAGCTCGGGAGTGTCCCCGTACCCCACGTACACCGAGCATGATCAGTAGCAGCAGTAACAGGAGCAGCGGGAGCCTGGGGACGATGAACAGCGAGGACAGCGACTCCCTCAGCTGTGCGTTTGAGGAGCTCAACCTTTTCTCTCCCTTCAGCGCCTCCAGCGAAGACTCCGGCACTTTCTTCTCCTCCAGCGAGTCCTTCGCCGTGTCCTCCTTCGACTCTCCCTCACGGAGCCGGGCTGCGTTCGGCACCAAACGGGTCAGCATACGCAGGAACCTCATGAGACTCCTCCCGTCGTTCAGCCGCTCAGAGGAAGATGAGGAGGAAGAGATGAAGATGGAGGAGAGGAGATGAGGTCCTCGCTTGAACTGTCATTCACACAATGGCCTAAAGTGGAAACATAAGCTGAACATTTCTGAACTGAATAATAATAACAACAACAACAACAACAACAATAATAATAAGTATTATTATTGTTGTTGTTGTTATTAATAATAATAATAATAATCATCATCATCATCATAATAACAGTAGTAGATAAGAAACCAAACAGCATGTTAATGGTCGTGCTATTAGTTCAATTGCAACCATTTTCATTCATTTGCATTTTTCAGAAATCAGTTAAGGTAAGCAGGAAGCAAGTAATGCCAAACATGATGTACTGACAACTGAGATCTGAAGACCCAACATCTAGTTTTGTTAAACCTTCGCTCTTTTTCGAGGGGGGGGGCTTATTTATTTAACTGTTTCTAAGGTGCCAAATGTCCGTTTTATTCTGTACATATTCTAATATTTATGTATATTTATTATTTTAAGTTAAGTGTGAATAAATATGTTAATATTTGTGGTTTTCTACAATTTTCAGTTTGCAGTCTTGTTTTTTTTTTGCCAGACATACTTTGTCCACAACAAATTATGCTCAGCAACTTATGCATGAAAGGCATGAAAATGGACTAGCAAAATAACAGTATGTCACCCTTTCAGTTCAACACCTCAGTGAAATAAGGTACACATAATGATTGCAAGGGTTTTTTTTTTTGGATTACACTACATAGCCAGTTAGAAAGTGAGAAATGAGATGTTAGTGTTGAGAGATTGGGTTGAAGATGTTTTGTTATGTCTTGAAGAGATGTCGTTTCTGGTGTGTGACAGTAGATGTAGGTGGATTCAGTGGTTCTTGGTTCAGTGGTTCATCCAGTGGTTCTTGGATGAATGGAGAAGTGGAGGAGAGAAGAGCCAAGCCCTTGAGGACCAAGTTCCACGAACATGTTACAGAGGAACTTCCAGGGACCATGATGAGGTGGAGTAGAACGGCTGTGCTATGGAACAGGAGCAGAAAACATGGACGGAAACTTCTGTCGCCCTTTTCAAAGACTCCTGAAATGTTTAAGTTAAGTTTCTGTGATTGCACACACACACTGCAAACAGTGAATTTGTCCTCTGCATTTAACCCATCCAACACACCAGTAGTGAACACACACACCAGACGTAGGAGCAGTGGGCAACCTTCCTTGGTGAGTATTGGGGTTAAGTGCCTTGCTCAAGGGCACACAGCCGTGGATGTTGGGCCTGGGAATCAAACCAGCAACCCTCCAGTCACAAACCCGGTTCTCTAACCTTTAGACCACGGCAGCCCACAACCATGGGCGTTTGGGGTAGATCGAAAAACTAGGGGCACCGCTCGGTTCTGGAAAAGTTGCAAACATCAAATGGCATGGTTGGAGCGCTGGTTAGCCCAGAGGGTGTTGCGACAGCACAGTGTGGATATGAGAAGACACTAAGACAGGACTTTCTTGAGACGTGGCCCCCGGTGTGAAAAGGGTGAATTCTACCGATGTTCCACGGTGTCGTGTCGTTGACCTGTATAAACACCGCCAACGACTTGTTGAACAGTTCTTGGAAGCGATATGGGTCAGACGGGGTTTTGCTGTGCTCATGTCTTCGTAGCGTTGCCTGAGCGATATCAAAGATAAGATGACAGGATCTCAGTCAGCAAATAACTGAAAATCAGCTTGGATATCATCCCCATTTACACCACCAAACAGAGAGAGTGTTCACCACGTAAGCATTTCCATGAGCTAACCAGCTAATGCATTCAAAAACTGCAGGTGACAGACAAGATGCTATCAAATCAAGAGGCATTCATTTCTAAGCAAGCAATCATCTTATCAAAGTACGTAATCTTGAATTTATCAATTCAATGTTTGCAGTGGTTTCTGTTCCTGTTGTGAGCTGTTAGGTTTAATGTATGAAAGTGTGTGTGTGTGGGGGGGGGGCATGAAATATTCTCTACTTGCTGTTGCTCTACTTAAGCCACTTAACACCACATACCCAACCTTGTTTGTGATTTTTTTTTTTCTTTTTACATACTGAAAAGTCTTGTGGCAGATTGAGCCCATTGAATAACACACACGTGTGAAGGTCTTCTGCAACATCATAACAGCACAAATCCTTATGAAAGCTCCCCCATCTAAGCTTAAGGATTTAGCATTACCCTCCGTGGTCACATTACCGGTGGGAATGCTGAACAAGCCACTGAAAGAGAGAGAGAGAGAGAAGAAGGAGTGGAAAAAAAAGTGGTAACATGACTGGTTACTATTAAGTAAAATTTGTTACGTATGTCCTTTAAAATATAGAAGGTGGTTCTGGATAAAAAAAACTCAAGAGGCTTTTCATTGGATGGGAACACTAACACAGGCGTTAGTACCCCCCCTTCCTCCCCCAAACTCCTCTACTCTTATTAGACCGATGTTTGAGAATCCATACAGTTTGAATAACTGACTGCTGAGAGCTGCTGAAATAAAAAAAAAAAAAAACAATTAACAACATCTAGAAAGACTTCAGAGGAGAATCAACATCCAAAGCAATGGAGTTTTTCTGGCCTTCGAAAGAGGCTGAACGAGAAAGGATGTCCATCACCTCGCGTGTCGAGCAGGTCCTTGGAGGCATTGGAGAGATCTTGAACTTGGAGAACCTCCTGGAAGCCACGGTGTCCATCTTGGAGGATGATGAAGAAGACGAGGATGAGACCGGGCAAGATGACACCTCTGACGTTGAAGAGGAGAACGGAGACGAGTTTAGGCGGGAAGGAAAAGCTGAGAACGTCACTCAGGACTTGAGCACCAGTCTCAAAGCCCAATCCCTACTCTCAGATCTAACAGACAAGGGAATTCCTGTGAGTTCAGAGGCGCAAGGAGAATCAGAACCAAAAATGGAGCACGGTATCTTTGGTACCAATGCATCCAACTCTGATGGTCTCAAAACGTCAGAGCCGAAGTTGGATGAGGTGTTTGCTTTGCAGTTGGACACCCAAACGTCGTCCTCCGAGCCAGAAGCGAAGGATGTCATCTCTACTGAGCGGAACCTCACAAACCCAAAGCCAGAGAGAGAGCGCGAGGATAGCGTGACCAACGTAGGCAAAGAGGTCAACGAGCTCGTCACCGCGCCAGTCGGCCGTGAGAACGAGGCTCCGGCGCACGACGCCAAGACAGCGCTGAATAGCGGCTTGCGGAGGGAGACGGGCACAGAGTCGAGAACACAGGTGCAGGTGTCTGAGTATCGAACTCCAACTCCTCCTTCACAGCCCACTGCTCCGGAACACAAAACAGATTCTCCAACGGGACCACAGACTCAGTCACCGTGCGACACAAAACAAGGTAAGGAGGGTTAGTTTGTCAGCTCCTTGATATTCAGATTCGTAACTGATGTCTGTTTATGTCCTTTCAACGATCTGGAACCAACCAACCAACCAACCAACCAACCAACCGCTTTGTGGCTTAATTAGAATATTTTACATTTTGCTTGTGAGAATTCTTTTTTATCCTGCTGTGTGGAAGTAGAAGCATTTATTGGATAAATATTCGTGAGCAATGTAGTTGCGGATATTAATGGAGTAAGGAAGGGGCTATTTGAGGTTTGTCATAAATTATTTGCACACAAGGAGAGGATTAGCCATACTGAAAGGCGTAAGAAGAATTACACAATAGGATGAAGTAGGAATGCCGTCACATTCCAGCCTCCTGTAGATGTGATTTGCATGGAGCCAATCAACGTGATGTTTTCACACAAGCCCTTAACGTACACTTAATCTGTTTAGAGCACAGATTAAGATTAAGATGAAAGATTTGTGTGCGTGTGTGTGTGTGTGTGTGTGTGTGTGTGTGTGTGCGCAGTGTGTGTGTGTGTGTGTGTGCAGTGTGGTGTTTTGGTGTGTGTTTTCCCGTAGCTTGTTGCATGCCACAGCTTCTTGTTTACTGAGAGACATTACATAACAACACTCATTGTGTGGAAAATTATGAAAAGAGTTTTGCAGCATGACACACCAGGGGACCAGGGCCTACGAGTTCATTTTAGTCAAATCAAATTAAAATTCCAACTAAGCGTTTTTTTTTTGCATCTGATGCCAACTACTGTCTGCTACAGCCATGAGGTTATGAAAAGCCCTTTTTTCAATTTGTAGACAAAGCCATTTGAATAAAACGATTTGCAACCTGGCAATGTGGTATGTAACAATTTCAGCATCAATCTGCAACTTTAAACTGATAACGAATCTTTCCTCTTCCACTAATCATCATCACTCCAGCCTCTGTACCTGTGGGACAGGACGTGACATCAATGGAGAAGAAGGTAGAGGAGATGGCTGTCACAGTGAAGTCAGACAATGAGGTGATGCACATGAATGGAGAGGTGAAGACAAATGCCCCTCAGACCAAGCAAGGAGAAAACAAGCCGACAGATAAGGCAGAGGAAGAAGAAGAGGAGGAAGAAGATGAGCTGGAGGAGTCACAGCTGGATCCTGATGGTCGCCCCATTGCCAGATACAATACTGTCTGCTACAGAAAGATCCGGAAAGGAAACACTAAACAGAGAATAGATGAGTTTGAGTCGATGCTGAATGCATAAAAAAAATGTAGGTTGAAAGGGGCTGAGATGTTATGGTGAAGACTACTGACTACTCCTCGCAAAGAGTGATGCAAAGGTGAAGACATAAGAACGTATGTGTGCTCACGCACGCACACACATTTCACATTGTCATTTATGTAGTATACCGTAGTAACAGTATCTATTATTAAAGTTTTAATGATACTCAAAGTGAGACTACAGTTCGCGTATGGAACAGTCATATATTGCTCCAGATATCAATCTAATGACGTAATTTGACTCAGACCAGAGGATTCGTTGTAACACTTTTAATAGATATTATAAAGTCTACAGAGATCATGTCATAAAATCAACTTTATTAAGTTAATTCTAAAATTTCTTTGAAACCAAGACAGATCGACTGGTCACAAAATGAAGCAACAATCATTTAGTGTTCTGACTGACGTTCTACGTCACTGATCATCGATTATCCTGGTTTCCAAATAGCAGATGCATCTCTTTCGTTCATTTTGAGAATATCAGATAACGATCACAACGATAGTAAGCCTTGTTTAACATGTAATCAGAAAGCCTTCATCATCTAAGTGCGGTGGTACTGCTGCAGAATGGGTATTTCTGTTGGGAACAGAACAATTGTTTCAATCAGTCTCAATCATTGTAACGCGCATATTTTACTAAGCAGCATCTACTCTATTAAAATTTATGAACCAGCTCGGTAAACCCATGTATTAGCCGCGGTAATGACATGACAATATTGCTTGAAAATCAATTAAAACATTTTCACACAATCATTTTCACGAAAGAGAGAACTGTACTGAAAGATTATAAATGGAACTGCGGTCAGTTGATTGGTCAGTTACCGCGGTCTGCATCAGCATTAGGTTCCTGATCAGCCAGGACAAGTCGCCTAATACTTTTCACTACTTAATGGTTTTCAGTTGTGTTGACACTGGCTCACAAAACCGAATAATAACTGAAAATGAACTTGTATATGGGCTAATTTTTTTTTTTTTTTTAGTTTGTTGGTCTGGTTTTGTCAAAAATAAAATCTGAAAGAAAATCGTGACTGGTCGCCTCATTTTATAAACCCTGTTTAAAATACTGTTTGTTACGAATCGTGTAAAATAGACCTCTAACGCGTTTAAAATGTGCACACATGTCGTCACGAAAGTCCAGTGTTTAATGTGCCAAGCGGACCACACGATGGAGCTGTTATCATATTTTGAACAGAGTGGTGAGTCGTATGTTCGATGTAATTAGTGAAAAACTTCAGATGAAATTTTATAGGCTGTAAATCCGGCTGAAGGTGAAACAATATGTTCATCTCCTCTCCGAAATAAGGAAGGGAACTTCACACATCTAATGTTAGTCATTTGTTTCCCTGTTTCACCACAGCTTACACGGTGATGAGTGGACGACAGGTCAACGAGTAAAAAAACATGGTATGCTAACAGGGGCCTATGTTTTTGATGGCTAGAGGCAATGCGCAGTTGTAGTTGTTGTTGGACATATTGTATTGAAATAGAATGCTGCATCAGACATTGAATTAAAAAAACAAAAAAAAACTTTTCTAAGACAAACAGGTCTTCGGACACACCTTGACCGAACGATTCATTTAATCTAATTAAAGATGTTGCAGTAGGCATTTGAATTACTGTAGGTATAGCCACGCGCGTTCTTCAGTATTTCACTACAAATGACTCTTCTTGTGATTTTGTGACACATAAACGAAACTGTAAAATATATTTTAGAGTAATTAATATCATAATTCATCACAATTCATGTTCCGCAACAGTTGTGTAAAGGTAAAAGCAAAGAGCCTATATAACACGTGTTTAAATACAAATCATGTATTCATTAACTATAATGAGGCAACTTAACGTGCTATGCTAATCCTTTTTACGAGCAAAATGAAAGCACGGTCTGTTCAATTAGGTGTTTACCTCAGTGATCACTGAAGCTTTGGTCTCTTTGACCCGTAAATTTCTACACCTTACGTAGCGAGTGGCCCAAGCTAATTCCTCATTTGGAGTCCGTTTGTATTTTCGGATATATGAGTGAATCAGTGAACTTTACCACGCACCGTCTCTTTAATTGCCCATTTGACAGCGGTTTATGAATACTATAAACCATATTAGCATTGTGTCAATAAAAATGTGAGAATTGTTTTGTGTGTGTGTGTGTGTGTGTGTGTGCGTGTGCGTGTGTGTGTTGGTCAAAGCAGCAGTGTTTTTTGTTTTCCCTAGAGACATTAGTCTTATTCTTTTATTGTCTTTAGCCTTTCTGATCTCCCTCTCAACTGTGAATGGTCCAGAGAGTGAGACAGTCAAGGTTCAGAGGAATCACGACAAATGTCACGTCACCATGGTAACGGCTGCTTTGTGTGTTTTGTAGTAAGGGGGCTTTGTTGAGCAAGGGGTCGATGGAAGCACTTCCAGGTCAGCATCCTCTCCATCTTGTTTGAGGTCACAATTGACCTTTCTGGGTCCAGCCTTTCATTTTGCCCTCTCCTCTCTCTCTCTCTCTCTCTCTCTCTCATTTTCTGCTCCTGGTGGCAGTTAGGTAGCGACCAGGTTTCAGCTGTGTGGGCTAAAATACCACAGTTGGCCTGAGGCGAATGCTTGTCTCTCAGTTGCTTTTGGAAGCTCTGGTTGGCTTAGACTCAGACAGACTGGTCTGCGCTAATGATGGGACAAGCTTTGTCACGGCAGTTGAGACGAAACTATAAAGTTTACTTTGCATATTACTATCCGGGGGTTGTCTGCCCTCTGTCTATGGAACCACAGTATACGCTGGCTTTTTAAACTTTATTCACTGATATAACTAACCCCAGCTTTTGCTGCCTCTCAATTTGGAGCCCTGAGTTACCCACAATTTTGCCTTAAAAATATGCTCTCACGTGTCGACTCGCCCAACTGAGGTAAGTGAACATCACACGCACGTCCTCAAACAGATGTGAAACATTCTACTATATTATGTCACTCTACAAGCTAGCGACGTTAAACAAGACAATGTGGTTTGAGGAGTAGGTTTTTTTTTTTTCTGTCACTCAAACCCTGCAGACCCTCACCCCGTTCTCCACACCTCCACCCCACCACATCAAAGCACCTGATCATCAGGGACCACTCATGAATACTGCAGGGACAGCGATCCTAGCCAACACCTCTACGCGGTAACCACCTCCCAGACGGTGTTCCCTTGGACTTCTTAGCCACTCCGCGACTCTGGGAGCGTTGAGACGCGAACGGTGCTCTCCAGACGTAGGATGGACACCTGCTTTGTGGGAACAATGCCCTATAATCCAGAACCTAAGGCAGATTTTTTTCCTCCAAACCCAAGTGCTAGCGTACCTGAGACTGCGGGGTGGACTGTTGGTTTTTGGCAAAAAGCCTTAACCCCTCAGCGACAGCATAGTTACCTTTTCTCTGATTTAGCATCATTTTCGGGGTTTCATGAACCGGGCAAGTTCACATTCAGCGTCTCATATATTTAACATGTCGCAGAGAGTCCTTTACTGATGCACACTGAGCACATGATCTGTGAGTGATCTTTGATCTGAGATGTTTCTATGAGTGTAGTTTTGCTTAATGTTTTGCATTGGGTCTGTTACTTGAAAACATTTGACTTCAGTTAAATGCGAGATTAAAAAAAACAAAACAACCGAGGCAAAAATAAGGGAAGAAAACAGAGGATTTAGCAAATGGGC